>NC_041410.2:60942895-61142895 GCF_900747795.2 Erpetoichthys calabaricus | reverse complement strand
TTCCAGTCTGGTTTTCGCCCTCTTCATAGTACAGAAACGGCACTTGTTAAAATTACCAATGACCTCCTTATGGCTGCTGACTCTAGTCTAATCACTATTCTCATCCTCCTTGATCTGAGTGCGGCCTTTGATACTATTTATCATACCACTCTCCTTAATAGATTATCTTTGATTGGCATTACTCACACTCCACTTGATTGGTTTAGATCCTACCTTTCAGGCCGCACTCAGTTTATACAGCTTAAAACATTCACATCCCAACCCACCGCTGTTACTTCTGGTGTGCCCCAGGGCTCTGTCTTGGGGCCTCTTCTTTTTATTATTTACCTTCTTCCCCCTGGCAATAATTTTCACAAATATAACATTAATTTTCACTGTTATGCTGATGACACCCAGCTCTGCCTTGCTGGTAAACCCACCTCCTCTTTTCCACCACCATCGCTTATTGACTGCATTTCTGAAATTAAATCCAGGTTTTATTCGAATTTTCTTAAATTAAACAGTGATAAAACTGAGGTTCTCCTCATTGGTTCAAAATCATCATTATCCAAAACCAATAATCTTTCTCTTATTATTGATAACTCTGTTGTTTCCCCATTATCTCAGGTCAAGTGTCTGGGTGTCATCCTCGACAGTACTCTATCTTTCCAATGTCACATTAATAACATCACCCGGTCTGCTTACTTCCACCTACTTAATATTAATCGCATTCGCCCCTCCCTCACTCCTCATGCCACTGCCATTCTTGTTCATAGTCTTATCACTTCTCTGCTGGTCTACTGCAATTCATTCCTTTTTGGTCTCCCTAATAAATCTCTTCATAAGCTTCAGTTAGTCCAGAATTCTGCAGCACGTATCATCACTCGAACCCCATCTATTCACCATATTACTCCGGTCTTGCAGCAGCTTCATTGGCTCCCGATCAAGTTTCGTACTGATTTTAAGATTCTGCTATTAACATTTAAGGCCATCCATAACCTCGCCCCTCCATATCTGTCTGACCTTCTTCATGTTGCCATTCCATCCCGTAACCTTAGATCCTCTTCCTCCACCCATCTGACCGTCCCTCCCGCCTGTCTAACCACCATGGGGAGCAGAGCTTTCAGCCGTTCTGCTCCCAAGCTCTGGAATTCATTACCTGCGGAGCTCCGAAACATCAAATCATATTCATTTTTCAAAAGGCAAACTTAAAACGCATCTGTTTAAAATGGCTTTTTCTTTTTCCTTCTGATTATAGTGGTTTTGTTTGGTTTTAATTTTTAGATTTTCTCATGTTTTAAGTTGTTTATAATTGTGTCTTTTATTTATTTATTTATTGTTTGTTCGGTGTCCTTGAGTTCTCTGAAAGGCGCCTTGTATAAATAAAATGTATTATTATTATTATTATTATTACTGTGTTTTTAACAAAAGCACTTGAGGACTTTCCACCATCTCCTGGCTTCAATGAGATTTCTCAGCTCACCTCAGTCATAACAATCGACGGTGTTGGTTCAACAGACTCCCAATGTGGGAAGAGGGAGTCTGTAGGGGACCAGCATCGTCACACTATTACACAGTATTGAAAAAAAAAAAAACAAGTACAACTTGGCTTGCAGTATTATCCAGTAGTATAGAAACAGTATTCACACATTTGAACATCATGGTCCACATCCGACCTTTTAAAACCAAAGTATCTACAGATACAGCACCTTTATTCGTCAAAAGTTTTTCTGTGCCATCATGTTCAACTTTATTGTCTGCTACAGCTTCAGTTTCGGAACGTTCCCTGTCCATTTTCACTGGCTCACTTTGCTGCGCCACATTCCAAATGTTGTTTAGACTATTTAAACTGGTGTTCCGGTATAAGAAAAATCCATATCATAACTAAAATAAAAAAACAGTTTTTGGTATGAACCGGTATACTGCCCAGCACTAATGTGATATAAGCGGTGTTATTTTGCAAGACAACAATCCCATACTAATTCCATATGGTTCAGGAACGCTGACTAGATGGAATTGAATGATCTGAGATTCCACTCAAATAATGAGATCAGTGAGAGAAAAAAAATCAGCAAAGGCATCATTGTAGTGCTAAATTTGGTATGTAAGGAATACATTTTATAGATTGTGAATATTAGGTACATTGTAAGTATTACCAATTAAGTGTTTCATTTTCTCTTTTCCAGTGAAGTATTAGCTGCAGAGTCTGTGGCGTGCTTGAATAAAGCACTGTCCCATCTGAAGGATATCTGGGAAGAGATTGGAATCTCTGAGGATCAGCGTCTGGAAAGAACTGAAGTAGTTAATAAACATATTAAGGTATTACAGAGCAGTATATAGATCATCTCTGCTTAGAAAATTGATCATCAGATGGCAACCTAAAAGTAATGGCTTGCTTTAGGTTTTGGACACTGGTATACAAATTAGCACCCAATGCTACTCTATATTTGACCACCTCCTAAGATACGGAATCTATCTGGCATCTGTATTATATTATAACCAATGTTAATTCAATTTATTTCATTCACTTTGTGTAATTCTGCGTAAATAACTAGTGCCTGTATTATAATTATAAACAATATGTACAAAACCAAATGCTACTTAAGTAGAAATTTAAAAATGCCACAATATGCACTAAATATAGCTTCATGAATGGTATATATTGGATTCTAGTTCTTTCAAAAAAATATTCAGATTCAAATTTGACACAAATTTACCATTCTGCTTCACTCAATTTATTCTCACACATCATTTTTCACATTGACATGCCCCAAAGTATTGCAAAACTCTAGTTCCTAGGAGAAATTGGCAAAAAAATAAAAATTTGAGTATTCAACTTTTATCTGCAGAAGGCATTTACTTTTGTGAACAATTTTCATACACATTTTACATTATACCAGTAATGGCGCGCTGCACGTTAATCTGCAGTGAATACACTTGACTTTTGTTTGCTCAGAGGTTGATGCGCTTGCTGTGCTTGCTGCTTCCTGAGCAGCTCTTCTTTTCTCCACCCTAACGGCCCGCTTCTTCTCTTCTTTCGTCGGCATCTTTTTTGCGTTAAAACTGATTAAGGCAATGTTTGTGTTTCAATTGCTTAGTTCGTTTTCTTTAATTTTTACTTAAGCTGGCACTTAAATCTTCAGTCTGCGTCAAGAATGATTTAAGATATGAAGCGGTACGGGAAGTGACGGCGAAGGTGGTAGGTATGAGAACTGCGCCCGTACGCATGTGCCTCATGGCCGTCCTGCTGGCCGCTGCTGAGAGTTAATTCTACAATAAAATAAAAAGATGAGGAATAACCTAGGAGGTCAATCATCACCCTGAAAGCGGATAGTAGACTTCACATAGTATATGTGTACCAAATTTCAGGTCAATAGGTCAAACGGTTTGTGAGCTACTGGTGATTTAAAATCCTGGACAGACAAACGAACAGCCACGGTAACGTATTATATATAAAGATTAATGTGGTTTTCATTTCACTTTCAATGAAAATGTTATCATTATATTTGTCAGTTTAATGACATTTGTCTTCTTTTTTTGGGTTGACTGGTAAATGCCTCAAAACCATTTTTGTCCACAGTAATGAGCACCATTTAGGGTGAGCCATATTATTCTCCTGTCATCTGCCATCACCTCCAACTAGGGGTGGGCGGTATGACCAAAATTCTATATCACGGTATTTTTCTAAATTATCCCGGTTTCACTGTATTCGACGGTATTTTTTTCCCCATGCATGAGTGGATGTTAACCACATTTTCCACTGCAATTACTGGCTAAGAATAACCTATTCCACTGTCAAGAGTATTGTACACTGTACAAAAAAAACATTTTAATGTGCACACAATTATCAATACAGTTTTGCATTGCACCATAAAGTGATGGTTTTCAAGGGTGTGGCACTAATAGAGAAGGTATCACATTGCATGACAGATGCAGTCAAAATATAGAACCTTTTTATTGAACAAATTTTGCAAAAACAAACCATAATTTTGACAACATATTTTCAAACATACAAAGAGGCATTTAGACTTAGTAAAATATCCAGAAGTGCTTGTCAAAAATTGTATCGCACCGAATATGTCTTAGAAAAGGAATAAATAGTAAATATTTTTTGTAAACCAACTACACTTTCTGTTAATGTTAACAATCTCTGTCCATTGACACGTTAAAGTGACTTTTTAAACAACTTTATCATCATTAAACTGCATAATATTTAAACTAATAAATAATAACAATAAAATAAATAATAGTATTATTACTGGTAGTTGCACTATTACTTCAAGACTTCAAGCCCAGGTGCATTACACAGTATTCACCAAATTAAAATAAAATAAAACAAGTGCAACTTGGTGATGACATCTTTACCAACTGAACCATCATTTAGGCAAACTGCATTAATATGGACCTTGCTTCAAGCTAAGCTATACTGGGAAGAAAAAAACAAACTATATGTCGAGAACAAAGTCGACATTTCCACTTTATTCTCATAGTTTACTTCATAATTAAAGTAGAATGTCGTAAACTAAACTTCTTCCTAAAATCAATGTTTAATCAATTACTTAATTTACCCCGTCATAAATTAATGCAGCACATTAAATGCTTTGTGTTACGTTCCCCGACCCAGTGGTTAATCACTACGCTTCTTAAACTGACTTTCTCCGCACTAAGAGAAGACAGCGATCACCATACAGAATCCATTCACTTCATGATATTCCTGCTTTCTGAAAATTTAGAATGCTAAGATAAATACTTGATATCATTTTCATGATGAAATGCATTAAAGCAGGTATTACACATGCACGGTAGTGAGGCGGTAGTGCTGCTCCCTCGCAGTAAGGGGTCCCCAGGTGTATGTTCAGTGTAGAGAACTTTATGGCAGGTGTGACGAGGACCCAAAAAACTGAATGTATGAATAGCTATCGCACAGGTTTAACTTAAATATTGTGTAAATGTTGGGTTTGTGATCTGGTGGTCGGAGACATGAACACAGAATTCAATGCATGTTCTTCTGAGCGGGCTATCTTTATTGCATGCATGCTGTCTCTATCTGACATAGGCTACCAAAACCCCAGTTCCTATCCTTCCTTTTTCTTTCACCACATAACCAATCACCACACGATAAACGTCTTTGTGAAATTAAAACTAGTTATAAACTTAGCCCACGGAGTGTTCAGAACTTTAAAAATATCTTCGTTATATATGTTTAATTATGCCATCCATTCAGAGTTGCGCCCATCTCTGAACGAGTCGCCAGCACATCGAAGGATGAATACAAGCAAAACATACACTAGCAGGGTCAATATAGCACAACAAAACCCCACATCCTACATGACTTTGAAAGGAAACTGAAGCGCTGAGTAAACCCACCAGAAAAATATGCAAATGCAAGGCAGGCACGCCGCCGTGCTCCCATATGATTAATGCATGCTTTAATGCATTTCACCATGAAAATTATATTAAGTATTTATTTTAGCATTCTAAATGTTCAGAGAGAAGGAAGATCTTGAAGTGAATGTATTCTTGACTACAGATTGCTGCCGGCGCCTCCTCTTAGTGCAAGAAGAAGTCAGTTTAAAAATCATTTAACACAAAGCATTTAATGTGCTATATAACTTATGACAGGGTTTGAGAAAATCTAGTAAATTAAATATTCATTTTACGATGAAGTTTAGTTTACGATGTTCTACTTTAATTACAAATTACGAGAATAAAGTCAACATGTCGACTTTAATCTTGACATAAACGGTGAGAATAAAGTCAACATGTCGTCACACTATTACACAGTACCCAGGTACATTACACTGTATTGAAAACAAATAAAACTAGTACAACTTGGCTTGCAGTATTATCCAGTAGTATAGAAACAGTATTTACACATCTGACCTTTTAAAACTAAAGTATCTCCAGGCACTCTGTCCATTTTCACCGCGCAGCATTCCTATGCTACCGCCCACTATTTGGTGGTGTAGCAGTGAAAAAGAGCCCTAGTGCAACAAATCTGTTTTTAGCGGTGTAGCAGTGAAAAAGGTCCCCACTTGAACAGTTTCCCGCTGCGCCATGTTCCGAACGTCGTTTAGGCAATTTAAACCGGTGTTGCGGTATAAGAAAAATCCATATCATAAAAAAAATAAAAAACGGTTTTCGGTATGAACCGGTATACCGCCCAGCACTACCTCCAACCATGTCTTTTTTTTGGTCTATGTCAGGGTCTCATTTCCTTTACCCTCATTATATTACACCACTTCATCCAATGATCTTCTGTCTTTTACTTCAGATGTCCAAACCACTTTGGTCTGTTTTCTTCTCAGTCCAATGCCTATCTCCTTCACACAAAGTATTTATTTCAGCTAAGCATTTGTCTCCCTCTCACACAATGACACTTCGTACATTCACCTGCTCATTTCATCACTGTTGTTTCCAGCTTTGCTTCATGTTCTTTATCAGCCATGTGTCTTTCTCGTCACTCCACATGCACCTTTCATAAACATCTCCCTTCAACTCCCTGCAACTAAATATAGGTCAGATGATATACACAGGAAATTAGAATCCTCTACTTTTAATCAAACCAATTGAATTTTTAAGAACGGCAGTGATTTTGTTGGGTTTTTTTTATTTTTCTAAACAGAACTGCAACTAAAATGTGAGACTGCATTATTTTTCCTTTTTCCCTTTTATTTAAGGTATTAATTGCTGTGATGCCAATAAATTTAACCAGAAGTCTCTACTGTTTTTCAGCTCATGTTCTAATATACTCAGTTTAAAATGGTAAATTATACTCACATTTTTAACAATATAGCCTTACTTACTGAATTCCATCCACAGCAGATTAAATTGTACTGTGGAGATGTAACAAGTTGAGGCAGACGAATATAGATCCCCTGCTTTTGTCAGTGCTACTAGAGAAGATGTTCTTGAATTTAGGCATTGTTTAAAAATTCTGTGAGATATATATGTATTTTATTATTAGATATCATGGGCGTTTATAGCCTTAAAAATATTAGCCCGTTTTTCCTAATTACTTGGCATTTGTTTTCTAACGGTAAAGATCATTGTGTCAGAATTTCCTGCTAATTAAAAAAACACCTCTCTTTCTACAATAAAGTGTAATGTTATTTATGTCTTGTATTAAATGTGTTTTTTTATGTTGTTTGGTTCAAAAAGCATCCAGTTTAATTATTAGTTAAATTTTCTGTTGTATTTTTTTTCTCTTAATTACTGTTCCTGTAGGGTCTTTTAAATATGATGATTGCAGAGGAAGAAAGCCTTAAGGCACGTCTGCTGAAGAGCATCACAGTGTGTCGCAAGGAACTTGACTCAGTTTGTTTGGAATTACAGTTTGCACCATTTGAGGTGATAATTTATTAATAATAGTATAAAAAATATCATGTTTAACAGTAAAAAAAAATCTGTAGTTTTTATTTTTTTACTTTTTTTTAAATATTTTTTACACATTTTAGGTTAAATCACAACCTTTTTTTTTTAAATTTTTTTTATTTTTTTTTTATTTTTTTATTTTTTTTAATTTTTTGTTTAGTTCAACATGGTTGGTTCATTGCAAATTACACTGCAACACAGCTGCATGCATACTTGCATTCTGAATATTTTAAAACCTATTCCTACTGCCTTCTAAGTATTGATCAGCATGAAAGAAAAGCTGGCTACACCAGCCCTGAAATATGCCAGTGTTAAGGATGAGGTTTTTCTGATACAAATTTGAACACATTTTTAGAGCATTTACTACTCAGTAGATGCAGAGAAGGTTTCAGTTACCCAGTGATTCAGTACTTTTGAAATTGCCCCAAATTAATGCTAGTTTTGATGTTTTGGTGCCTCTCTCTTTTGTTTTACATTGTGGCCTAGAGTACACAGAGGTTTTTGTTTTAGTTTGTGATTTCTCATACTTGCTCAAAATCTTTGGAGACAGTACTCTTTGCACCATTGCTCACATAAACCTATGGCATACTATGACATAAAATGAAACACACCTCCTCAAAAATGTGGCTGTAAGCAGTCATTTAGATAGATTTCCTCACTCCTCTGGTAGTAACAGTATGCTGTCTAACAACTGGCGTGCAGCTGGAAATAAGACAAATCAGGTTGTGGTCAGATTTGCCTAAAGATGTTTACATTTAGAGGCATGTTTAACATTTTGGTACAGGAGGTCCAGCTTGTTATTGTCTTGAGTTGAACTGCCACAGACGGGTAGAAATGTGTCATAGCTCCCTCTAAGGTCACAGATTTGAAGTCACCATGTTTTATAACTGCCAGGTTGGAGTGAGTCATCAATAAAGTTTGTCACAGATTGAATAATGTCCGTTAATATGTACCCAATTGCAGAGGAAGGAATATAAATATTAATTAGGTTAATGTAATTTACCTCCCTGGGCAAAAAATGTTGACGAATAACGATAGCCAGAATGTCAATGACTGAATTGCAAAATGCAGTTATAACTGTAATATGCTCCCCTTTTCGCCATTCCTAATTCACATAGATGAACTGACCCCCTTCTGTCTTTAGTTTTAAAGTATGTATGACTACAGTAGAAGGAGGCTGGGTATGCTGAAAATGGCAAAAGTGAAAAGAATATGCTGAAAAAGAGAGGGTAAATAATCTTAATATTTAATTAAGTGTTCACAAGCAAAGAGTAACATGCCAGTAGTTGGATAGAATATAAAGAATGCTGCTTTTGTAGCCTTTTTTTGTTAGTCTTGAGTTTAAATATTTTCTCCCTTCTCCCACGGTGAAACCTGAAGAAGTTGTATTAAGTTAAATAATACAATTGACTTTCTAGATATATTTTGATTAACGTGGGAAGTTGTATTAGGTTAAATAGTACAATTGACATTCTAGATATGATATTTTGATTAACGTGGTTTTCATGCTTTAAACCATTGATGGTAAAACAAGAATCTTAAGGATCTTAGTTAATTTAGAAATGCATTGCAGGAAGAAGAAGGAAGTACAATTCTCCAGACAGAGAAAGATATTCGCACACGGTTGGAAGTCATGAAGAAGCAAAAAAGAGACCGAATGCAAGAGCTGAAGAACTTAAAAGAGCAGGAACTAGATCTATGTGACATTCTCAGTGTAGAGCCTTACAGCATTCATGATGACTGTGTCCCCAGCTTGGATGAACTTGGTTGCTACCGTCAGTATATTACAAGTCTGAATGAAGAAAAGGTGTGTTTGGGCCTTTTTTTGTGTAAATATAGATAACCGTCTTTGTTAACTGGAATATATTTTTTGAAGCTCTGTAATCTCTGTACTACTTTAGGTTTCATAAGAGAGGTTTCATAGTTTATAGACGTTAGGACGTAACTTCTCCTGTATTATAGCACTTTTTAAACAACTGTATAAATTGAAAAAAATAGTATACTCACTTTTATGTGGTTAATCAGGATGTAGTTATGTTAAGGATGTTGTAATATTAGAATCCTTATTATTGTAAAATGTTTTAACATATAAGTAGAACATGATGCTATAATAAAACAATAGTAACTTGTAAGGAACATAATTGGTTGAATAAAGCCATCAAAAATGTTAAGTTTTTTTTTTTTTATGATGTAAATTATTACCCAGAGCTTATCAGCAAGTACTTCAGTTAACCAGTAGAAATTTTTAATGTTTAATATCATTGTATTTTGTAATTACACATTAGTTTTTGTTTTTTTTTTCTTTAAACTATAACATCATTATTCAAGTAGCGTGCTTCCACAACCTTTTCTTTTTCACAGGTACGTCGCACACATGAATTTATTAATATTAAAAAGAAAATTGTTATAAATATGGAGGAGCTGGAGCACTTGCCAGACACTAGTTTTGAGAGAGATGTTGTATGTGAGGATGAAGATGCCTTTTGCTTGTCGACAGATAATATTGCTGCTTTGAAACAGTTGCTGAATCAGGTAAAGTTTAATTAGTATAATTTTATTCAGTATAATCAATAACGCAAAAGTATTCATAGAATTGTTTTGCACCTCCTTTCTTTGTTCATGCACCATCTTTTTAATCTTACTTAATTTGTATGCCATTTTTGCTGTCCTCTGTGTAAGCCGGTATGTAAAACATCTTGTTTAATGTTGTGAAAATGCATAGATTTCCATTTTATTTATAATTGCTGCTTTGGCACAAAGAAACAGTTTAATTTGAGTTCACTACATATGGACAGTCACCATTAGAGTTGTGATGTTTGAGAAGAGCAAATATATTTTAAATATGAAAAAAAAAATTTAACAATTCATACAATTATGTTTGGGGGAGTGCTATATAGTTATGACAAAACAGATTTAGACACTAACTTTCATGTTAAGTTAGCAGAAGTTCAAACATTTTGCTCTAATTACTGAAATATTCATTGTTTTTTTTTTTCTTTCTCTTTAAGCTGGAAGCTCAAAAATTGGACAATGAAGCTATATGCATATCCTATCGAAACAGGGTCCTAGAGTTGTGGGACAGGCTTCAAATTCCCCAGGAATTCAGAGACAGCTTTTCTTGTCACTTTACTGACTATAGGAAAAAAGACATTCAGGCAGTGAGTATTGTTAGTTCTAACAAAATATTTTTGCAGTATCTGAGAAATCTAATGTTTTCATTAAATACTAGTAAAACAGGATTGATGCTTTTGATTGCACTGAACTTGGACTTCTCCTTTGCTCTCTCGTTGCTTAGATGTGTATTTAAACAGTTTTAGAGCATTATTTTAAATATGCCATTTTTGTAGTTGATATTTAGGTTTAGGTTTCTTTATTTAGTCATGTTTACACAGGAAAACATGAAATTTGCCTTCTCAGTTGCATCTAATAACAGGTAACAGACAGAATGAAATAAAACAGACAAATAGAAATAAGAAAGGTTAAGGTAAGGCAGTTCGATAAAACATATTTATACCAAAAAAAAGGTAACAGGACATATATCAAAACCTTAAACATTATCTCCGATATTTCTTATTGAAAAGTCGTATGGCACTAGGAAGAAAGGAGTTTCTGGAGCGATTTTGTGTGGGGTTTCAAAGCAACTATCCTTCCTGATTTACTGAAGTTTAGTTCTACATGTAATGGATGTCTGTCATCAGTTGAGATGATTTCCAGTTTCTTTAGCATTGCCCTCTGACACACACTAGTCAAATCATCTACATCAGCCCCAATAACTTTAGCTGCATACTTCGTAATCTGCTGGAGCTTTTTTGAGTTTTGGTTTGTCAGACTATTAAACCAGGCAATGAAACTGAAAGTGATCACGGACTGGATCATACTACGATAGAAGGACAACATGAGGTCCTTGTCTACTTTAAATAGTTTGAGTTTATGGAGGAGAAATAAGTGCTGGTTGCATTTAGAAAATATTTTTTTTGTATTTGTATTCCAGTTAAGATTGTTATCTAGGTAAGTTCCTAAGTGTTTATATTCATTCACTATTTCTACCTCCTCTCCCAGAACTACAATAGGTGAACATACAGATTTCTGTCTCTTAAAATCAAATATCATTTCTTTGGTCTTTTTTACATTCAGAGTGAGAGAGTTTTTATTGCACCAGTTTACCATACAGTCCACTTGATTTAGATAGTGGCTTTCATCCTCCCCAGATATGTATCCTATGATCATGGTGTCATCCGCATACTTAATAATGGAGCAGTGGTCATTGTTCTGTCTCAGGTCACTTGTGTACAGAGTAAACAGTAATGGTGATAAGACACACCCCTGTGGACTTCCTGTGTTTGAATGAATGGCTATTGAAAAAGTGTCCTGAACTTTAACTGTCTGTGAACGATTTAAAAGAAAGTTCTGAATCCATAGTGTGATAAATGGGTTTACATTCATACTGTTTAATTTCCCAATCAGTATATGAGGCTGTATAGTATTGAACGCTGAAGAAAAATCCAAAAATAGTGCTCTGACATATGAACCAGGCTGATCAAGAAAGGTATAGATTTGATGTAAGATAAAAAGCAGAGCATCTTCCACACTTCTGTTTGCACAATAAGCAAATTGATTGTTGTTTTGAAAAGACTTTGTCTCTGTCATTAAAATGTTTTTCACCAAGTGTTCAAAGCATTTCATTGGAATAGATGTAAGTGCCACTGGTCTGTAATCATTTAAACAGCTTGGCCTAGAAACCTTAGATACAGGGGTAATGATTGATTGTTTCCACAGATTTGGTACAATACCACAGGTCAGAGACCAGTTAAAAAGCAAATGAAAAACTGGGGAGAGCTGCTTAGAGCAAGACTTTAAGAGCCGACCTGATATGCCATCTGGTCCCACTGCACTGTTTGTTTTGGCCTGCCACAAGCCTTTTTCCACTTCAGTTAAACTGAACCCAATCACAGCAGAATACCTGGTGTTTTTATAAAGCGTTTCCTTTATTTCTGTATTTTGGGTGCTGAAATCACTTGTTTCAAATCTGGCATAAAAGTTATTCAGTTCATCAGCTAAAAGCTTGTGGTCTTTGTCAGCTGGAAAGAAATGACTTGCTTCTTCAACTTGCACTTCTTTAGAGCCATAAAGTACTGAATTATAATGACTTAATTATGTTAAATATTAGGGATGTTAAAATCCAAGAAATTAATTGCCGGCAGACAGCAGCAAACCAAACACGAAGAGGGGTACCTTGTGTCTCACTTCTGGATTCCACCAGTTTGTTTATTTTTAAGCCCTTTAGCCTCCTTTCAGCTTGTTAAAAAGGCAAAGTGAAAGGGAATTATTAACATAGGTAGGACCTACTGTATTATGAAACGTAGAGTTAACCAGTTTTTAATTTACATGGACGTGTGCTACTCTCCCATTACCACAAATGCAAAGAAGTAATTGTCCTATGCAAGACAGAAGTATACTTACAAATATTGACTCCAAGGAGCATCCACAGCGAAATAAGTATTTATTTAACATGTGAAAGAAAACATGCAACCTTATGAAAAATAAATCCTGTTCACAAAAGTTAGGTAACTGTAAGTAAGCGGGACCACTCGCCGAAACCTCTATTATAAATTCAGTGGCTTAACTATTGTCATGTTAAAAATGAAATATGAAAAACACAAGAGGTTTTCATTACAGTCCATATTAAGTGCAAATCCACATAACTCCATAGTATGTGTATGCTGTATAAATTCAAGGATAGGTGCGTGCACTTGCCAGTATGTGCAAGACTGTAGCAATAACATCAAAGTAGTATCTAAAAGGCAGAAAAGATATTGGTAATACAGTCAACAAAAGCGCCTAATCAAAAATTTTAATTGGCTCTGAAACCTGCTATGCCTACTCTGACATCTGATGCGAAAGTGAATATAAAAACAAAATGGAAATGTGCAGACAGCTGGTCTAAAAATGAATTCTGAACATGCTGAGGTAGCCTCTTGCTAATCTTCATCCCATTTGGCACTGTTTTTTTACATTTTTCTATTACTTAATTTTGGGGCCACAGCCTTAGGCTACCAAGGAAAATAATTTTAAAGCTCTCTGTACAGATGTGTTTGCTCTTTAAAACATTAGAATATATACAAAAATTGATACAATAGTGTCTGTGCTGTTGGGTTGGTTGAAGGAATAGGAAGTAAAATGCATGAATTGTTAACTGAGAATAAAGATTCTTTGTACTTTGTTAATAACATCGAACTTTTTCTAGGTTCTAGGTTACGTTTTTATTTTCTTCTCCAATTTTAACCATTTGTTGTCCCTTTTAGTTAAAGGATGAACTTGAACGCCTTGAAGACCTAAAGATGCAGAATATTCAAAATGTTATTAAAAAAATCAGGGAAGAGATTGTCTTGTATTGGGAAAAGTGTTTCATCAGTAGTGCACAGAGAAAAGCCTTTACGCCCTATTATGATGGTAAGTGGTTCAAGTAAAGTAAGTTGTTCAATTATTTTTCCTCCCTTTCATAAGTAGAGATGGAGGGAGTGTATACTAATATCATAGCAGCTCTTTATTGAACTGATCTTATTCAGTGCAAAGGTTTAGTGATTGCTTTTTTTTGCATATTGCTATTTAGTATTTTGATATGTCATTCTTCATGTAATTTCACCAACCACACACTACCGTTTTTACAAATGTAGATACTCTAGACACTCAGGCAAAAAAATGTTTATTTTTTGTATGTATGGTCTTTTTATCATATACTTTTTTTTTTTTTTTCCTTTTTATTTATGTCACTAGTCTCTGGAAAATGTGTAACATTTTATTGCGCTATGTACACAGAATGATGGACTTAAGCATTATAAAATTAATCCATATATTTTTATATAGTAAACACATCCTTATAAGTCACATAAATTAGTCTTTTTGTAGGTCTGCCATCTATAAGTTAATTCAAACTGGGAATTTTTGGGGTAATTCTTTCTTTTTCTCACCAATCAATTAAAATTAATCTAATCTTTATTTCCTCTTTTTTATAGAGGTGTATACGGAAGACGTTTTGTATCTGCATGACAGTGAAATTTTACAACTAAAACAATACTACAGTGATCATGCGGAGCTGTTTGAAGGAGTATGCAAATGGCAAGAGAACTGGAAGCTATATTTGGAATTGGAGGTAAGAAGTTTGTTTTTTTTTAATAAAAACGGACCGCTAAAGCATTGCAAGTTCTTTATTTTGTCTGTTTCATATAAATCGTGTGGAGTTGGTGGCGTTCTTAATTTTTACTCCTTGCTAAATAATGTTAAGCTCAACAAATATGGTTTTAAAAACCAAGTATGCATAGAAAATCAATACAGCAATGAAAGATATAACTAAATATAATATGCCTAAAAATCTTATTATTAGTTGCAAATTTGTGTTTATGATATTTTGATTTCAAAAGTGAGGGGTTATTTTGCTTCACACATAAAATGGAGCTCATAACTATGAGTAAAACAAAGATCAGTGTGTGTTTAGTCATTGAAAACATTAATGTCGTGACTGTAACATCAGTGTATCTTGATTAATAATAATAATATAATAATTCATTACATTTATATAGCGCTTTTCTCAGTACTCAAAGCGCTATCCACACAGGGAGGAACCGGGAAGCGAACCCACAATCTTCCACAGTCTCCTTACTGCAAAGCAGCAGCACTACCACTGCACCACCTGTACCATTCAGTTTTCTATGAGTTAAGCAGAAAATATGGTTTCACTGAACTCTGCTATATAGAAAGACATTGTCCGATATAATTGGCATCCTATATGTAAAACCACATATAGCTTATGTATGATACTGTAAAGGACCCTCTTTGTGCAAAACTCCAAAGGCAACTTGCAGAGCCATATGTGACCATCTATCTTCTCTATTCAATGTGCAAATTCAGTGAAAATTCGGGTTGAAATTGAGCTTGGTGTGTTTAAAGCAAATGGCACATTACACAACTTGCAGTTGGAGGGGGATTTCAAATTTTGTTGCAACTGACAATGTCAGATCACATGACAAGAAATTGCAGAGGATAACAAATGACATGACTCTGACAATTTTTTTCAACAAAGTTTCATATTTTCAAAGTACAGTGGAACCTTGGTTCACGACCATAATTTGTTCCAAAACTCTGGTCGTAACCTGATTTGGTCGTGAACCGAAGTAATTTCCCCCATATGTAAATACAATTAATCCGTTCCAGACCATACAAACTGTATATAAATATATATATATATTTTTTAAGTTTTTAAGCACAAATATATTTAATTAAACCATAGAATGCACAGCGTAATAGTAAACTAAATGTAAAAACATTGAATAACACTGAGAAAACCTTGAACAACAGAGAAAACTAACACTGCAGTAGTTCGTGCTATAGCACTACCAACCACTGGCTAAAAACACTTTTTTTTTAATGAGTTTTAAGCACAGGGAAAAAAATGAACATTTGAAAAAATCCGTAATTTTAATAAACCACCAAGAAAAGTAACATTGCAACAAAGTACGCTACGAACCGATCGCTGTAAACAGAAGTGAAAACAAAATCAAGTCCAGTGCATTCTTTAACTGCCTTCTCTACCTTATGCGTCCAGCTCTCTCTCTCGTGCTGCCTGTGTGTGTATGTCTCTCTCTCGCACGCCTGTGTGTGTGTGTGTGTGTGTCTCTCTCTCTCTCTCTCGTGCATGTGTCGTGCTCTCTTCCTCTCTCTCTCTCTCTCTCTCTCTTGCTCGCTGCACAGGAAACGCACAGGGAGAGATTGAACATGCACAAACCGAAAGGGAAACTGGCTTGTTCGTATACCGAGTATGTGGTCGTGAACAGATGCAAACGTTTGGCAGACTTTTTGGTCGTAAACCGTTTTGTACGTGTTCCGAGACGTTCGTGAACCGAGGTTCCACTGTATTGTGATCTCACTGCATTCTAGCAGCTAATGAATGCACTGTCTGACAAACTTCGAATTTAGACTTTCTTTATGGATGGTCCTGCTGCAGCCTCTGCCTTTCCTTTTTCCTTTGTGTCGTGGTACAGCAAACATGAGATGTTGAACAAGTGTCTCCTGTGTTTGTGCGGTCTAAAACATGTTTTCCTGATTACCTTGCTGCTGCACTGAATGCATGGTATTTCCGAAATATTATATATACACACTTATGAACCTGCTCCTATGACTTAACACAAAATCAAACCTATTTTGATTTTGTTTGGACTAGTTGCAAGCTGGTCTGACTTGAATCGCTTTGGATGTCACGCTAACTGACATGAAGCCACAGCGCACCATGACCGTCCCAAACTCAGTAAGAATGTGTAAATCAAGACTATGAACAAAAATTGCTGGAAATGTTGTTGTGTATCCTGATTAGGAGCTTATGACGCATGCCTCATGAGTACTTTTCCATTTAATAGGATCTGCAGATATTCATTATGACTGATAATTGAGCCAGAAACTAATTCCTGTTTAACTAAGCTTTTAGATTTTCCTACTAAGGACACAATCTATTAGCTGGATTTGCAAGAGTATTTGTTATACTGAAATGTATCACAACTGTTATTAATTTAGTCTAAAGATTTCCAAAATTGACTTTTAAGGAAATCTGTCTTGTGTGTTTATTTTTAGGCAACTGTAGGTAACATTTAGCCCATTAAAGGATAAAAAAAAAACTGTAAAATATAATTGCATAGTGGTTAGTATTATACGTTTTAGTTGTCAATTGTGAGCTTTTGATTATAGCTTCAAATATGACAGAGAAACACTTTTAGGCATCAAAAAACACCTGATGCTTTTTCTCTGTTGATAGATCACACTGTAGTATTTCCTGCCACACTCCCCCACTCTAGGCTGCCTCAGTCTTATGCGGTGGACAGAACTAAACTTGTATGGCAAGAATGACCTGACTTGTGCCGAGAAGTACCTTTATGCTAGATTTCAAGTCTGTGACCTTAAAAATAAAGCGCTGCATGAAGAATAATCAAATTGAAGCTATGCTTTGAACATAGACATCTTGCAGAGTATACTCCTTTGAGTTTATAAAAAAAACTATGGGTTGAAAAAGGGAAAACGGAAGGTTGTAAAGGAATATCCATCCAAAAATTATCTTTTTTATATTACCACGTTCGTTGTTGAGATACCTGAAAAAATAAAATTGTCATTTTTTTGGGAATGGAGATTAAAAATATACAGCTGAAATCTAACCTTTGGATATGGACTCATGAGTGAAAAGATTTTTTTTGTGTGGACATTTTGATATTGTGTGCTATTTGATCAACATTGGTCTTCAAGGAAACCCGCTGTGTCAGGAAAGTTATCTCCATTTCCATTAAAAATAATTTTTTCCGTAACCATTAGTACAAATGACACAGGGTAAATAAGAGAAAAGATGCGTGGAGTATTTCTTTGAGAGCTGCTGCAAATTAACTTTTTTGGAACCCTACATTAAGCTCAGTTTTTATAATTTGTTCCTTTTTGCTGGCTGCAGTTGTGAAAGATGTGGCACATGGCTGGATCTGTTAGTTCTTAAGCTTAACAATTTTTCCTTGACTATGAAGGAGAGCGCCTCCTTTATTTTAAAATATATATCCAGTTTTCGATCACTTTTCAAACATTTCAGCCAAATTAGTAAACCAATTTCTCTCAAGTTTATCATTTGCATGCAAGACAATGCAATGACATATTATCTGTTGTATGGAGCAGTTTTTCTGGTTTTGTTAACATTTTATACCAACCCTTCAAACTAAAAGGAATTGTATCTTACTCTGGGAAGCTGTCAAGAGGACTTCCCTGATGTAATTGACTAGGAAGTGCGTTCCTGTGCTGGATCTGCAAATTTACCAGTAAAGGTGTCATTTTGTATGACTTCTCATTGCAACCAGTAAATTCTAGAAATTGGTTGTATGTATGAAAAGGTTTAGTGAGCTGGAGGTGGAAATTGAATTGGAAACCTTGTGGCTTATTACCTTTCCACTAATGTTGCATTGAAGAGTAGAGATTCCACTGTTATTCCACCATGGAGAGCATTTCACCAGAAACATAATTACAATCATAACGGCGTAAAATGTATACGTCTATCTTTGAACTGTGAAAGACTTATTTATTTATTTATTTTTAAAGGATATTTTGTGCCCTATGAGAGTGACTGTATCTCCACACTTGGGTATCATTTGGAAGGGTACAGTGTACCAGTGTTTCATAGGATTTTTTTTTTAATTTTCAAAAGTAGATCAGTGTACAGTTAGTTGAAAATGTAATCACTAACAGTTTTCTTGGAGTTTTCCGGAGCAGCTTCCACCAAGTCTCATTTGTGAATGAAAAGGTTTGCTTCTTAACCCTCTGCCAGCTGTTCAGGTAGGATAGAAGAAAAGTTATTTTTCTGCAAGTATAGAATTGGTTAAATGAACATACATAAAACTGTTGTCTTTGAATTCCTGCCTTTTGGTGTGGCTGTCCTGAAGCTGAACAAAGCCTGAATAATAATTATTAAAATTTATAGTACATCAAGATGCTGTGATCTTCGTGCAGTCCATGGAGGCACTGTTCGAGGAGTCAGGGTGTCTGGGCTTGCGAGTGTCCTGGATATAAACCAAGATCCAGGCTTTTAATGACCTCTTGGGCACAGCCATCAGCAGTGTGTCTGTTTGCGGAGGGAGTGTTGACCTTGTCGAGAGGTTTACTTACCTTGGCAGTGACATTCATGTCTCTGGTGAGACTTCCTATGAAGTCAGTAGACGGATTGGGACAGCATGGGGGTTCATGAGGTTGTTGGAAAGGGGTGTGTGGTGCTCCCGATATCTATGCAAAAGGACAAAGGTCCAAGTCTTTAGAGTCCTGGTGCTTCCTGTCTTGCTATATGGTTGTGAGACATAGACAGTATCCAGTGACCTGAGACGAAGACTAGACTCCTTTGGTACTGTGTCTCTCTGGAAAATCTTTGGGTACCGTTGGTTTGACTTTGTGATGAATGAGCGGTGTGCTCATGGAGTCCAGAATGAGGCACATTTACCTGCATTATGAGGGAGCGTCAGTTACGGCACTATGGCCATGTGGCTTGTTTCCCAGAGGGTGGTCAAGCTCATAAGATCCTCATTGTTGGGGACCCGAGTGGCGGGATCAGGCCAAGGGGTCGCCCATGTAAAACCTGGCTGCAGCAGATAAAGGGTCATTTCTGGAAGGCGGTGTTGTTTCGTCGTGTAGTGGGTGCGGCAACGCACTGTACCAGTGTATGCTCCCCGACTTGACTTAGAGTACATCACATTTTTGGTAGTTCATATACAAGTTTATAAATATAGACATATAAGTAAACATTTTCAAAAACATAAATGTATGTAGTATTTCCTGTGTTGCTTATTATATTATCTAACAATATTGTGGTTAATAGTTCACTTAGTTAAACCAGTTTCTAGCACCGTTAGGCAGTTTGTATTGTAGTACATGAATGACTGAAATAATAAACAAGATAATTTAATCTGAGTGTGCCTTGTAATGAAGTGGCCTGATGCTGCATGGATAGGCTCTAACCTGCATGTCCTTGACTTTTTTTTTTTTTTTCTTCTTCTGATGTGCTTTCGTCCTTCGCATTCATTTTTTAATAATGTGAATAAATCATTCTGTTTTTAATGTGTTTCCTTTTTATTCCTTTTTCATGTCAGTTTATTTTGGCTTGAATAGGCCTAATCCTTCTTTTCATGTTTTTAAATCTATTACTTTACAAAACTACAAAATGTTTCTGTCATATCCCAAGTACTATAAATGTTCCTTTTTATCATCAGGCCAAAGCCACAGATCCATCACGGTTCAATAATCGAGGGGGAAACCTTTTGAAAGAAGAGAAGCAGAGAGCTGATCTACTCAAACTTTTGCCAAAGGTATGGGTTTGTTTACATATATATATTTTTTAATTTCTTGATACTGTAGTAACTATCACATTCTGGTATTTTTTGAAAAGTAGTTTCTACAAATATTTAAATTTACAGTTCAGTTTTATTTCACCTGTAGGTTAGGACACTTATGAGTTACAGTGCCTAAAACAATCATGCATCACTTTCTTCAGCTAACGTTCAAAATTTCTTAATTTGTATTTATAGATTCAGAATAAATTAAGATGATGGATGTTCAATATAATTGAGTAGCTGTTCTAAGTGTTTTATATAATGTGATTTGTCAAGTTAACTAACCAATTGGAAGTTAATATTGGCATTTGTTTGGTCTATACTCTATATCAAGTTTCCTTAATCTAAGGAAAAAATATAAAAGATGTGCTAATTAAAGTGGCCACCAATGCTTGTCTGACTTCTAATGTTGTTTCATATTTGTAACGTATTGTAGCTTTAGTCGCAATGTTCCACATTCTAGAAGCTCAAATGGACATTTAAGTGTGCTTTGCAAGAATACAATTTTTTTTTAAATTATCAAGGTTTATTTAATTACAAGATGCACAGCTCAATATCCATAAAAACAAAAAATAATAAAATAATGACTGCTCATTGTTCAAGTTTATCTAACTGTAGTAATATCTATCTGATAATATTGTGGAGCATCAACTTTTTCTTTTTATCGCTTTTTTTGTATACTATTTCATATGTGACGTTTACTGTAAGATCTTAAGCATTCTCAACTAGTGATTTGAAATGTAAAATGCAGTGCTGTTGTATTTGGTTGGTTTACACAAGGCAACTCTTTCTTTTCTTTTTCTTTTTTTTTTTTAATAAAGAAAAAGATACGCTTTCCCAACTAATGTCCTCCTCATCCATCAGATTACATTGACCCTTAGCACTAGAATTACCAAAGTCTACAAAAAAACTTGTAATCCCAGCCCACCTTAAATCTGTTCACGCCTCTCCAAGAGCGTCTTTTGTGTTGTAAATGTTTGCACAAGCAGCCTGCTATACCACCCCATCGCAACCCAAGCCCCCCAACCCCCACTGCTGCAGGAAGGGCAATAAGCGCTCTCAGTTCAAGTCTTGTTTATTTGGAAGTGAGTTACTTGGAGCTGTATAGGGTAAATAATATATAATTATTTGGAGCACATGCATTTCATGTGTGTTCCGTGTCTACAAAAATCTATGTAAGTGTAGCATGACAGGGAAGGCATGAAATGTTGAACACGTTTTAGTACTAACCACATATTATACATTTCAGGTCAAAATTTTGTCAAGACTGAAGTCCAAATATGAAATAAGCACTTTCACAAAAGGTACAAATATAACAGAACAAGTGGAAGCTCCTGTCGCACCCTACACAACCGTGTTTGATCTCATTCAGGAAAAGATCCCAGTCGCCCCATGGGACAAAGACTTTCTGAGACTATGGTCATAAAGCTTATGAAACCGTTTCTGGACAAAGGCAGAACCATAACAACAGTTGCGTGGAGCTTCCACCTGCAGCTAAAGTCACTTCAGTACACATGTACTCTGTGAGCATGCCCGTGTCGATCAAACTCAGGAAGCTCTGCAGGCTACTTGTGTTTCAGTGTAGGAAAATAAGTAAATGAATCAAGGCAAACAACATTTGATCTGGCTTTTATATAAGTAATATATAAATGTTTTTATATAAAGACCATCACAAAACATAATCACAAACATGACTTTGCACGATACCTTGGTGAGGCTTACCTCTGTAAGCCGTGCTGTTTCCTTGAAGGACAGGTGTGGGGCAGACTGACTGGCAGGATGACACCCGACTTGTTGCTGCATCTAAACTGTGCCATCTTTCACCTTTATGCCTGGTACAGCTGCGTTGTTCTTATATATGAGTGGACGTTTCTTGCGGGGAGGGCTTCTGTTCTCTTTCTCCGATGTAGAACCTTCATCTTCATCTGAGTTCACCTCTGTTATCGCACGTCGTCTTTTGAAAAGAGCAATGTCAGATCAGGGTCTTGAATGAGTGCCCTTGCTTCCTGTTCTCCTTGATGGGTTCCCAATTCATTGCAGTCCTGGAGACAAGGTTTTTTGGTAGCCTTTGGGGGTGGCCTGTTAGCCACATTTGGCGGCTGAATGATGTCCTTCAGCCTTGGCAGGCCACTCTGCCACAGTATTTCCTCATTGGAGATATGGTCATGGTATGAAATAGGGCTGAGCACAAGGTTGATAATATTCCATCCATCGTCTCCAAACATTTGCAGAAATTTCCTCATAGTGCCTCAAAAGAAAACTGTGTGGCACTCATATTTGAAGCAGGAGCAGTATGAGATTCCTAATTTTAGGCAACTTCACCAGGAGTGCTATGTAGATGAAGAAAGGGAGCCTAATCAGTGTGTTCCACACAAAGTTTGAATGGGTAGAGTGAATGTATGTGCCATTGGCCAAGCTAATGAAACTTGTTGGCAACATTAAAATGTTTTTCATTCACCATCACTTTCCTAACCTACTTATTCTGGGCAGGGTTGTGGTGCTGCTGGAGCTTATCTTTTGTGTGTTATATTTTACATAACTTATGTACTGAGATTCGAGTGGTGGTCTTGTGAGCTGTCCTTATAGAGGGTCGATGTAGGTACCTGTGTGCTCACAGCTTCTTGGTAATCTCCCATCTCCATCATGTAAAAGTAATAACGAATTGGGAGGATGAACAAGACGTTGACTAAACAGAGTACTTCCAGTAGTTAATTTCTACTTCAAGCACTGCTTGAGAGCAAATAGGAATCTAATTGTACTATGTACATGAAATATTTATCTGAAATAAACTGAATCCATCATGTAACAAAGCAGTGTCTTACATTAAATTGAAATGGTCTGGGCTAGTGTCGCTGCTGCTGAGTGTTCAAAGACCAGGAGCAACCCTACCCCAGAGCATCACTACTCTGCCTGGAGCAACATTGCATGACTGCCTGGTTCCTCTCTGTAGCAGCATCAGTTGAGCCACAATTCTAATTATAATGGGGTGGTGAGGCCTCATCTGGAATACTGTGTACACAGTTTTGGTCTTCAGGCTACAAAAATCTCATAGCACCACTTGAAAAAGTCTAGAAAAGAGCAGCTAAGCTAATTCCAGGGATACGGGTGATGAATTATGAGGAAGTATTAAAAAAGCTGAGCCTTTTCTGTTTAAGTAAAAGAAGATTAAGAGGAGATGTGATTGAAGTGTTTAAAATTACGAAGGGAATTAGTACGGTGGAATGAGACTGTTATTTTAAAATGAGTTCATCAAGAACATGGGGATACAGTAGGAAACTTTATTAATTTTATTAAAATCACATAAAATTCCACACATGCAAATCAAGTATAACAAAACTAGGTTGGAAACAAATCGACCCCCCACCCATGAGAAGGAGAGCTAGGTCAGCAGAGTAAAACTTTTAATAATAGTAAAAATATGTAAGTAAATAAACAGAATAAAAAAAAAAGGGAGAGAATCCACTTTCTCAATTTAAACGCTTATTCTGAAATGTTATTGATCAGATCCTGACAAGCTTTGAAAAAGTTTTGTACAGATCCTCTAAGTGAGAATTTGATTTTTTTCCCCCCAATTTTAGATAATATATAACATCAGTTAGCCACTGACTTAAAAGCAGTGAGTTAGCATTCTTACTGTTAAGTAAGATAGGTCTTACATGCCAATAGTGAAGTAAAGGCAATTACAGTTTGTTCTCCACTTTAAGCCCATCTGGAAGTACACCAAACATAGCTGTTAGTGGATTAGGAGGGATTGTGACACCAAGGCTGTCTGAAAGGCATTTAAGAACTTGTGTCCAAAATGATGTTAAGTTGGTGCACACCCAAAACATATAGCCCAATGTGGCGGGAACTTGATTGAAATGTTTGCAGGTTGGATCTTGCCCTGGAAACATTTTGGACAATTTTTTAAACGACAGATGCGCTTGATATATAATTTTAAGTTTAATAACTGTATGCTTTGCGTATATGGAACTCAAGTGAATTCTGTGCATTGCTACCTTCCACTCCTTTTCCAAGATGTTGAGTGAGAGATCCTTTTGGTACTGTACTCTGGGATATTTGAAAGGAAGGGACTTTAAAATGTTTTTATATATTACGGAAATGCTGTCTGAGTCCTTAAAACTGATCGATATTTTTTCCAGCATAGAGGGTGATGGAAATTGGGGAGGTTTTGTTTAACGAAGTTTCTAATTTGAAGGTAGTGAAAGAAATGTGTTGCTGGAAAGTTACATTTGGAGTGTAACTGTTCGTAGGATCCAAAGACTGATCCAATCACTGAAGTGATTTAATCCTGAATGTTTTCCAGATATTTAAAATTGCGTATGTTTGAGAGCGTGGCCTCTATTTCCGGTATGCTGTTCCACTCACCAGCCATGACAGCATGCATCTGGCAGCCCACTGCCTTTGCGCCTTGCCAGCTCTTCTTCTACACTATCTGGGCAGGAGTGGTGTTTTTGTGCATCTCGCACAGGCTCCGCTCTTGTGTGTGCTCGCGGTGCTGTGTTGGGATTGCCACATGAAAAAATTGCAGGTCCCTGCATTGCAGATGGCTAGGAACCCTGCTGACTTGTGGCCTACAGGGGGTGCACCAGCTTCCCAAACCCAACACACACAAGTTTGCAAGCACAATGCATGCTTTATTCTGCTGAGGGAAACTTTTTTCCTTTCTTTTTCCTCTTCAAATAAGCCCAGTGAAGCACAACAATGGCACTGTCTTTTCTTTGTCTTCTCTCTCTCTCTCTCTCTCTCTCTCTCTCTCTCTCTCTCTCTCTCTCTCTTCTTCCCCCTCCACTCCTCCAGCAAGCTTCGTCTTCTCCCTCCCAACTCTGGTTCCTGGAGCAGTGGCAGCTGGCTCCTTTTATGCTCCACCTGGAAGCATTTCCGGTGGCATGTTAGCCATATAGTAATATCAAAAAGGCAAGTTTACAGGGAGATAGTATAGTCATGGGGGACTTTAATTATCCAAATATTAACTGGGATAACCTTGCAGTTGGAGGAGCACAAGAGCAGGAGTTTTTAGAAGTAATCAGTGACTGTTTTTTAACACAGCATGTTAAAGCACCAACAAGGGGTGAAGCCTGTCTGGTTTTATTATTTTGTAATAATCGGGATAGAATCGAGGGTGTAGAGGCGATTGAAACACTAGGGTCAAGTGACCATAATGTAATACAATTCTCAGTATTTTGTAAGAGTACAGATGCAAAGACTAAAATTGTTAAGTTGAACTTTGGTAGGGCTAATTTTGAGCAGATGCGACATTGTCTAAGTAGGTGGAGACAGTCGAGGAGCAGTGGAACAGGTTTAAAAATGTTTTTTTACATGTAATGCAGGACAGATACATGCCTAAATTTGGAATTAATAGGACACTAAAAAAAACTCCGCGGTGGATTAATAAAGATTTAAAAAACAAGTTGCAAAGGAAAAAAAACTGCTTTATAAGGCATATAAGACTAATGACTGCAAAGTGAATCATAGAGCGTATGAGAACATGAGGGCAACCATTAACACTAGAATTACCAGAGCCTACGAAAAAACTTGTAGATCCGTCCCCACCTTAAATCGCTCCGCACCTCTCCATCAGTGTCTTTTGTCCTGTAAATGTGTTGATAAGCAGCAAGCAGCCTGCTATCACATCCCCCACTGCTGCACAGTTTTCTCAGCTCAAGTCTGTTTACCTGCGTGTCAGTTGCTTATGACACCTTTTATAAATACTATATCGTTATTTGGAACACATGCATTTCATGTGTGTTCCGTGTCTACAACAATCTATGTACAGTAAACAAATCGTTAAAATAGAAATGTTTTTCATGTTTTAATAATTATTGAGAAAATGTAGACAATGAAGTGTATAATGTGTTAAGCCTGAATTCCAAATTTCAAATAAACACATTCACAAAAGGTACAAATATAACAGAACAAGTGCGCTTCTATTCAAGAATATAACTGCAGAAAAAGAACCCGCATTAGGGTGCGACCGGTTCGGTGGCGCAGCGGTATCAACTGTTGACTGGTAATCACAACTTCACGGATTCGACCCCGGACGAGTCCATTTTGAGAAGTGAGCTGCTCTTATTCTTACAATTTTAGAATAAAGACATACATTTAATTTGAGTCTGTAACAGCCCGTGTAAATGTACTTGTACTTGTAAAGGTTAGCTTTGGGTTTTTTTTTTTGTTTTTTTTTTAATTCAGTTTTATTCTCTCCGTCGTGTTCATGATCCCACCCCCCCCATCTGACACTGCTGTTTTCACATAAAGACGCGCTATAACAGAGGTGAACTCGGATCATGACAACAGTTCTACATCGGAGCAAGAATGCACGTCGCACTTTTGCCATCGCTGTACAGTGGAACCTCGGTTCACGACCATAATTCGTTCCAAAACTCTGGTTGTAGTTTTCATTTATGTTAATCATTTCCTACTTTGTTTTCAGTATGTTTTAACAACTCTGTATCTTTATATGTATTAATTCTGTATTTAGTAATTAGTATAATCAATACAGTGGAACCTCGGGTCACGATCGTAATTCGGTCCAAAACTCTGGTCGTAACCTGATTTGGTCGTGACCTGAAGTAATTTCCCCCATAGGATTGCATGTAAATACAGTTAATCTATTCCAGACCATACAAACTATATGTAAATATATTTTTTTTAAAGATTTTTAAGCACAAATATAGTTAATTAAACCATAGAATGCACAGTGTAATAGTAAACTAAATGTAAAAATATTGAATAACCCTGAGAAAACCTTGAACAACAGAGAAAACTAACACTGCAATAGTTCGCGCTATAGCGCTACAAACCGCTCGCTAAAAACACTTTTTTTTTTTTAATGAGTTTTAAGCACAGGGAAAAAAAATGAACATTTGAAAAATCCGTAATTTAATAAACCAAGAAAAGTAACATTGCAACAATGCACGCTACGAACCGATCGCTGTAAACAGAAGTGAAAACAAAAACAAGCCCAGTGCATTCTTTAACTGCCTTTCTACCTTAAGCGTCCAGCTCTCTCTCTCGCTCGCTCTCTCGTGTGTGTGTGTGTGTGTCTCTCTCTCGCGCGCCTGTGTGTGTCTCTCTCTCGCGCGCCTGTGTGTGTGTGTCCCACTCTCTCTCTCTCTCTCTCTCGCACGCTCGCTGCACAGGAAATGCGCAGGGAGAGACTGAACATGTACAAACCGAAAGGGAAACTGGCTTGTTCATATATCGAGTGTGTGATTGTGAACAGATGCAAAAGTCTGGCGAACTTTTTGGTGTTCTGAGACGTTCGTATACCGAGGTTCCACTGTACTTTGTATATGTACACGGGAAGCTCTGCAGTCTACTTGTGACTTTACGTTGTAGGAAGTAAGTAAATAAATAAAGGTAAATAACATTCGATGAGGCTCTTATATACAAAGTACAGTGACAGCAGCTTCTACCTGCAGCTATAGACTCTTCAGTACGCAAGCGACTCTCCACGCTAGCTAGTGTTTAGATCTGGACGGTGTATGTGCCCAAAAAAAAAAAAATTAAACTGCATTTTCGTACCATTGCTTGCGTACTAAAGTGTCAGCAGGCACTTTTCGTTGCATTACATGTATTTTTTGAGCATGCCCGTGTCGATCAAACACAGGAAGCTCTGCAGTCTACTTGTGACTTTACGCTGTAGGAAGTAAGTAAATAAATTAAGGTAAATAAATTTGATCTGGCTTTTATGTAAGTAACATAGTGAAAAGTCAAGCAAAATGACATCTTTTATTGGCTAACTAAAAAGATTACAATATGCAAGCTTTCGAGGCAACTCAGGCCCGTTCTTCTGGCAAGATGTAAGTACCATATAAATGTTAATGTTTTGGGCACATGCACCGTCCAGATCTAAACACTAGTGTGGAGAGTCTAGCTGAAGGTGGAAGCTGCCGTCGCTGTACTTTGTATATAAGAACCAGATCGAGTGTTATTTACTTATTTACCTTTATTTTTTTTTACTTACTTCCTACAGCGTAAAGTCACAAGTAGACTGCAGAGCTTCCCATGTACTTATACAAAGTACAGCGATAGCAAAAGTGCGACGTGCATTCTTGCTCCGATGTAGAACCGTCGTCTTGATCTGAGTTCACCTCTGTTATAGCTCGTCTTTATGTGAAAACAGTAGTGTCAGATGGGGGTGGGGGTGGGCTGGGATTGTGAACGCGACTGAGAGAATAAAACTGAACAATAAAAAAAAAAACAAACAAAGCTAACCTTTACAAGTATCATAAATTTACACCCGGTGTTACAGACAGAAATCAAATGTATGTTTTTATTCTAAAATAGTAAGAATATAAGTGCAGCTTACTTCTCAAAACGGACTCATCTGGGGTCAAACCCGTAAAGTTTTGATTACTAGCCAACAGTTGATACCGTTATGTCACCGAAGCAGTCATAGCAAATGCGTGTCAATGTCACACCCTAACGCGGGTTCTTTCTCTGCAGTTATATTCTTGAATAGAAGCGCATTTGTTCTGTTATATTTGTACCTTTTGTGAAAGTGTTTATTTGATATTTGGACTTTTAATAGGCTTCACACATTAAAAACTTAATGTATACATTTTGTCAATTATTACTAAAACATGAAAAACGTTTGTTTTAACGATGTGTTTACTGTACATAGATTGTTGTAGACACAGAACACAAATGAAATGCATGTGTTCCAAATAACCATATAGTATTTATAAAAGGTGTAATTTTGCTTGACTTCTCACTCTATAAAACTCTAAGAAACTGACACGCAGGTAAACAGACTTGAGCTGAGAAAATTGTGGGGGATGTGATAGCAGGCTGCTTATCGACACGTTTACAGGACAAAAGACGCTGATGGAGAGGTGCGAAGTGTTTTAAGGTGGGACGGATGTACGAGTTTTTTCATAGGCTCTGGTAATTCTAGTGTTAAGAAGGATATCAGGGAGGCTAAAAGACAGTTGGAGAGGAATATAGCAGATAAGGCGAAAGACGACCCTAAGAGATTCTTTCAGTATTTTAGTAGTAAAAGAACAGTCAAGGAGGAGGTCAAGTGCATCAGAAATAGTAAAGGAGAATTAAAGATACAGCCACAGGAAAATTAATGGAAGGAATTATTAAGGATTGAGCAATACCTGGCAAAGACAGGAGTTATTCTGAACAGTCAGCATGGGTTCAGAAGAGGAAGGTTGTGTTTTACTAAAATGCTGGAATTCTATGAGGAGGCAACAAAAGGACACGATCAAAGTGGAGCATATGATATTATTTTGACTTTCAGAAAGCATTTGATAAGGTGCCACATGAGAGGTTGGGCATCATATTTAAAGAAGTGGGAGTTCAGGGTGATGTTTTTAGATGGGTGCAGAATTGGCTCAGACACAGGAAGCAGAGGGTGATGGTGTGAGGAATCTCATCAGGACTGGCCAATGTTAAGAGTGGTGTTCCACAGGGGTCAGTGCTAGGGCTGCTGCTATTTTTAATATATTCCTATATAAATAATTTATATATAAGTAACAAGCTGGTTAAGTTTGCAGATGATACCAAGATAGGTGGATTAGCAGATCATTTGGAATCCGTTATATCATTACAGAAGGACTTGGATAGCATACAGGTTTGGGTAGATTTGTAGCAGATGAAATTTAATGTCAGTAAATGTAAAGTATTACACACAGGAAGTAAAAATGTTAGGTTTGAATACATAATGGGTGGTCAGAAAATCGAGAGTACACCTTATGAGAAGGATTTAGGAGTCATAGTGGACTCTAAGCTTTCCATTTCCCAGCAGTGTTCAGAAGCCATTAAGAAGGCTAACAGAATGTTAAGTCCAAGGAGGTTATGCTCAACCTTTATAATGCACTGGTGAGGCCTCATCTTGAGTACTGTGTGCAGTTTTGGTCTCCAGGCTACAAAAAGGACATAGCAGCACTAGAAAAGGTCCAGAGAAGAGCGACTAGGCTGATTCTAGGGCTACAGGGGTTGAATTATGAGGAAAGATTAAAAGAGCTAATACAGAGCCTATACAGTTTAAGTAAAAGAAGATTAAGAGGTGACATGATTGAAGTGTTTAAAATTTTGAAGGGAATTAGTACAGTGGATCGAGACTGTTATTTTAAAATGAGTTCATCAAGAACACGGGGACACAGTTGTAAACTTGTTAAGGGGAAATTTCGTACAAACATTAGGAAGTTTTTCTGTACACAAGGAACGATAGACACTTGGAATTAGCTACCAAGTAGTGTGGTAGACAGTAAGACATTGGGGACTTTCAAAACTCGACTTGATGTTCTTTTGGAAGAAATAAGTGGATAGGACTGGCGAGCTTTGTTGGGCTGAATGGCCTGTTCTTGTCTAGTGTTCTAATGAAATAAGCATAATCTAGAAGCACTTCAGGGTGAGTTGGAATCCTAACAAGATAGGGCTTTGCAATTCCTGCATTAACAAGTCCGTGCCAAACTCCAACTCCCATGGAGCCCTGTGGGATTCCCAGGCCCCGCTGCAAACCAGGGGGCTGCCCTGTAATGTTCTGGGTAAGATAATGCCCTGTATATGTTCTCTTCCCTGGTCCTTCTATTAAACAGGCGTGCCAGCCTGGTAAGGGCCCTGGCTGTCTGCCACACTGCCCCTCCCTCAGCTGAGCCATGTGGGGTGAAGCGGCCCATCTCGCGAGGGCGGTCTTTCTTGCATTCATGTACAGTATGTGTCTCTTTTTCTGTGTGCATATGATAGTGTTATGTTAGAAACAAATGAGGAAAGAATATTAAATTTGCAGTTAACTATTCAGTTCTCTGTAGAAGATATAAGGTTATTTGCAATAAATGGGTTGTCAGAATAAATGTTAATAAATAAATACATTTTAAGCATTAAACTGGCATCTGTGGAAACTGGATATAATTTAAATTTATTTGTGCTTTCTTCTTAAAGTTGGAAAAGAAGTTGAAAGCAGAGATTGATACTTGGGAATGTAAGAACGGTCAAGAGTTCCAAGTGAATGGTCAGAAGTTTTTGCAGTTTGTTGAGGAACAATGGGAGCTACATCGACTGGATAAAGAACGAGAAAAGCAGGAAAGGGTGAGAATTACATATTATGTGTTCACAGTACAGAAACCTGGTAACACATAGTAGACATTCATTATATTAAGTCGATAACACATGTTCCTTTACAATAAAATATAATTTTTCACCTAATACACTGTTGTATCCCAGATTGCTTGTCCCTGTACTTCTCACATTTGGAATGGTTGAACCAGAATTGAAAACTTATTTCAAGATTTCAGTTTTTCTTTTTTACTTTTATGCAGCATTGTGCTTGATGTCCATTGAATCTTCTTTGTAGCAATTGTTATGAAAACTTATTTATGTTCTACAAAATATTTTATCACAAATGGCTATAGAATTTACAAAAATTACACATTTTGCTTATGAAGTAAACAAGTCGATATATAACCATGACAAAACAGTTTTATGTTAGCAGCCTGTTTTTCAAGCACTGTTGTTCGAGATAGAGTGTAAGACATTTTCTTTTAAGGAGTGAGCACAGAGTGAAGTGCTTACTGATCATAAAGTGAGCATCATCATAAACCAGATGCTTTGTTCAGATCTTGCACAAGAGACAACTTTATTTGCTTGGCCTCTTTTATCTTTCTTATGATGATAATCATAATTAAGTCTGTTAAATTACTTTAACATGAAAATGTCATTCAATGTGAAACTACTACAGTGTATAAAACCATTGATATCAGATGGTCAGAGACTCCGTGTTTCACATCCTGCATCAGATGCATTCAATATATGCAATAATAATAAAATTTTATTTAATAGGCCATAGTGAAACCCAGCTTTTTATTAAGAAACAAATATGTAATATTGCTCATTTTGATAAAGAATAAAATATTATTTAGCTAATAGATACTATCTTTTTGTCCAAAAAAACTAGAGTTTCAATTAAAATAAAAAAAACAAACTGCAGGATAACTAATTCTTATCAACAGAAAGAAATATCTAGATTAACTGAGCTTTTAAATGTTAGTTTTACAATACCATTTCAGCTGTTTCGGATACGTTCCTCCTTTTATCTGTAAATCTTGAAGTGGTACTAAAAAGTAATTCACTGATTACACTGGTACACACTGCTGATAGAAGATTTCTTGCTAAAATAGCTAAGGAAGGAAAAACAACTATATTGCTTATAAATGCAATGTATCTGAAGTGCAACCGGCAGAGAATTTAAGAGGTTAACTTAAAGCAAAGTTTATATGGGGTTTGGAGCATCAAGAGTAGACGTGTTAAAAATTCAAGATCAAAGCAAATCAGCGCCTACATACTGTATGTTAAATGTAATTGTCTTGTCAGTCCTTTAACACGGGATTTAGTGTAGTGGCAAATTGTGATTAAGTAAATTAATCTATATTTATTAATGTACTTTCAAATTAAATTATTTGAAATTATAAAAGTATTTCATTTTTTTTTTTTAAATTTGCATCATTATGCAGTGGTTTCTTCATCATTGACTTCCATCTGAGTAGAGCAATTTCAAACTTTGAGTTTCCCATATGAAAGGGATGAGTCAAGTAAATTTACATGTATTTTATCTTCAAATTAATATGTAACATTTCTAGTAGAAATAAACTCTCTCTACCTGCACAAACGCAAAAAAAAAATTTGTTAAAAATCCTTACGGCATTTTAGTTACCAATATTTATAATAAATTTGCACAATGAGTCTTTTCTTCTAGCAACCAAACTTGTCATCCTTAATACAATACTGAATTTTTGTCATGACTTAGTTAACTGATATCAGTAATAAACATACTCCTTCAAGGAGAAACTTCACACTTGTGGTCACATCTGCTTTTGTACTAGCAGATTCAAAAGGCACTTATTTTTTTAAATATCAAGGTACATAATGTGAAAAAGAAATTCACATTAAATTCTCACTGTTCTATTATAGCAAATGAAGAAAAACAAACAGATAGAGGAAGAGATGCTTTATGGCACTATTATCAAAACCCCAGCCAAAAGGAGACTTTTGGGTGCTAACACTCCGGGTAAAGCACGAAAGGTAAGATATTCTTGGGACTGTAAAATTTTTTTCTTTGAGTGGAAATTTTAATACCTTCAAACCATTTGAGGGATTTTATGCAATGTCTTTTCATGTATATATTGTGTAGCTTACAAATCATTTCTCTACATTCTGGTCTTTTGCAGTTGAATGCTACTTCCAACAGCACTATGCGCTCTGCTGTTTGTGGGGTACTTTCTTTTTCTCCTAAGTCTCGCCCATCTCCATGTGGAAGTAAGGTTAGTTATTACATGTTTTTGTTTCATTTTTTCTAAACCTGGGAATTCATTGTGAAACATGTCTATTTTGAACTATTTACTTTTAGCATTTCAATGACATCAATAAAAATATATATATATACTGTATGTGTGTGTGTGTGTGTGTGTGTGTGTGTATATACACACACACACTGAGGCTGAGCATCCTTAATCTAAAATTTCAATATCCAAAACTGAAACCGCCATTGTTCAGTTATGATAATGTTGGAGTCCGTGTAAGGTAGATTGTATTGCCACTATGTTTATTAAAATGTGAATCGTTAAATATGCATTTGAAGTACACAATTTGTCACGCCCTGTCAAAAGAAGGTAAAAAGAACTGCCATTAGAAGAGGTGATAATGAAGAGCAGCAGGGTGAGATTTGGGCAGGGTTTTAGATTTTAGTACTCAAAGCACCCAAATCAGTAAATGTGCCTAATGACACCAGTAGATGCACAGACAAGGCTGTACGCATCCAACGTCTGACTGCATGTCTAAACGAATAACTAAAGGAAGTTAACATTTCTTTCTAATAGGAAATGCAAACATGCCAGGCCAGAATATAACTGCAATGCCTTAACATGCAGAAATAGAGCCCTTTCCTGTTGAGATGCTTCCGTCTGGAAAACATTCATTTATTGTCATTGCTACATGGTTCCCAGGCATTTTGGAAGCCCACCTGGCTCTGGGGGGTGGGGTTCAAGAACAGGCTGGTACCTTGGGGCCCCTTGTGAGCAGAGGGAGACTTCATATTGATCTAGGTGGTGGCAAGGGTGATGGACCTGGTAGAGGAGATAGAGGCCAAATGGGCAGCAGGGGCACTATGAGACAAAGCAGTGGAAGTGAAGCACAGCTAATGATAGAGGTATGAGTTCAACTGCTGTGTAACATTGGTCTTTCTAAAGCCCACTTTTTCCTTTTTTTTTTTTTTTTTTTTTTTTACAGCGGAGAAAAGAAGTATTGAATGCTATTCTCAGTAAATATAATAATAATAATAATAATTCATTACATTTATATAGCGCTTTTCTCAGTACTCAAAGCGCTATCCACACTGGGAGGAACCGAGAAGCGAACCCACAATCTTCCGCAGTCTGCAAATATGTTTCTAATGGGGCTATTTTACATGAAATTTTCACCAGATGTTGGTAACAACCCAAGTAATCCAAACACACAAATAAATCAAAACAAATAATTTATGGACTTAAGTTATGTGTAATAAAGTGGATTGACACAGGGAAAAAGTATTGAACACATGAAGAGGAGGTTCAAAAAGGCACGGGGAGCAAAGAAACCAGCTGAAATCTGTCATTATTTAGAAATCCTGCCCCTTATCAGTGCAAATTAATATCAGCTGGTTTCATCCTAATCGATGGCCTATAAAAATGTTTCTCAGTACCAAGATGTCACACAAGAAGCATCTCATGATGGCTAAAAGCAAGGAGCTCTCTGAAGACCTTTGCAGCCTTATTTTTGCAAAACATAGGTCTGTAACCAATGCCATCAGTACTGTATTTCTAAACTTCTGAATGTTCTAGTGAGCACTGTTGGGGCCATAATCCGGAAGTGGAAAGAACATAATTTCCCCATAAACTGCCCACGATCAGGTGCCCCTCGCAAGATTTCTGACAGAGGAGTCAAAAGAATAATCAGAAGAGTTGTCCAAGAACCAAGGACCACTCATGGAGAGCTTCAGAAAGACCTGGAATTAGCAGTTACAGTTGTTTCAATGAAAACAATAAAAACAATAAGTAAAGTACTTAACCACCATGGCCTGTATGCATGCTCACCACGTAAGACTCTATTGCAGAAGAGAAAGCATGTTGAAGCTCATTTAAAGTTTTCTGCACAGCATTTGGACAAGCCAGTGAAATTGTGGGAGAATATAGTCTGGTCAGATGATACCAAAATTGAACTCTTTGGATGTCATTGCACACATCTTGTTTGGAGGAGAAATAGCACTGCACATAACCCCAAACCACCATACCAACAGCGAAGTTTGGAGGTGGGAACATCCTGGTGTGGGGCTGTTTTACAGCATATGGTATTGGCAGACTTCGTATAATTGAAGGAAGGAGAAATGTATGAAGACAATTCTTGATAAGAATCTGCTGCCATCTATCAGAATGCTGAAGATGAAATGAGGTTGGACATTTCAGCAAGACGACAATGCTAAACACACAGCCAAGGAAACTCTCAACTGGTTTCAGAGAAAGGAAATAAAGCTGCTAGAATGGCCAAGTTAGTCACCAGACTTGAATCCAATTGAAAATCTATGGAAAGAACTGAAGATCAGAGTTCGTAGAAGAGGCTCCCAGAACCTTCAAGATTTGAAGACAGTTTGTGGAAGAATGGGCAAAAATCACACCTGAGCAATGCAAACGACTAATTTCTCCATACAGGAGGCATCTTGAAGCTGTCATTATCAACAGTCTTTTATACTAAGTATTAAATAAATTTTAGTAAGCGTGTTCAATGCTTTTTACCCTTTGTCATTCCACTTTATTGCACAAAATTTTGGACTTATTTGTTTTGTATTTTGTATTTCTTTATATGTGTGGATTACTTGGGTTGTTACCAACATCTGGTTAAAATTTCATGTCAATAGCCCCATTAGAAATACATTTACTGAGAAAAACATTGACATGTTTAATACTTATTCACATACTACCACTAGTACATGTACCACATGTTCAGAACCAATTAACAGAACAAATGAAATGTAACAGTATACTATGTAAGTTACATGTATTCTAAGTCATAAGGCCCAGTCTATATAAAGTACTAGTGAGAGTTCTGGAGAAGGACCTAGCAGCACTAAAAGCTTTACAAAAGATAGTAGCCATAAAGCACATGTCCTATACTAAGAGGCTATGGGAAATAAACCTCTTTAACATTTAGCGCTTTTTGAGTACTGAGAAAAGCGCTATAGAAATGTAATGTATTATTATTATTATTATTAACATTCGCCAGAAAAGGTTGCATGAGTAACTGATTCAGGTCTTCCAAACTCTCAAAACTGTCAGTAAAGTTGATCCTGCAGATATCTATGAGTTAAAATAGTGAATCATGTAGGTCAAGACCTATGATAACTTAAGAAGTGCTTTTGAAATTAAATACAAGAAGCATATCTTTATACACAGATCATGGGGATTTTAAACAAAGTACTGAGTTATGCAGCAGAAATCTTAACCTTTTAAATAATCTATTTGGACAGCTTTGGTATATGGTTTTAACAAGCAAGCTTGATGTAATAAATAGTCTCCTTATGTATGTTAACTTCTATTCTTATGGTACATTTTATCATGAGGGCATTTGTAAAAGAAGATCCTAACCACTTCAAATATGTATTACTGAATTTTACAACGTCTCAAGATTAAATACACACACATTTCAAAAATAGGCAATGTAACCAAAAAAGCATTTAATGTAATCATAAATTAATGATTAATATAACTTACTTTGGTGACCTCAAACTCTTTTGGATTAAAGTTGCAATACTATTAAGTATTTAATTCCAGCCACCTTCTTAATTAGTTTCAGTTAATGGTGGTAATGAACGTATTTTACACTGCCAAGCCATCAAATTAAATAATGTGTCATTAACAGCAGTGCTCCGCAACCTTTTCTCACCTACGACACACAAAAGTTCTTCCTAGAATTCCGCGGCACATCAAAAGCCAAAATATATACCACTGGCGTAGCTAGGGTGGGGTGGGGGCTTTCCGCTCCAAGCGCCAGCTATTTAGGGGCGTCCAAACTACGGTAGTTTCCTTTTTTTTTTTTTTTTTTTTGTTCCTTGAGGAGGCGCAAAAAAAATTTCTTTCAGCTTTGGGGTGTCAAATTTTTCACCGCCCCGGGCAACATGATCTCCAGCTATGGCACTGATATATAGATATTAATTTAATACACAAATTTTACAATAAATTTTCATTTTTTATTATAAGTATACATTTATTATAAGTATACATACATAAAAACTATACTATATTTACTTTTATGCAATCTTAATAATTATTATAACATAATGACTGTTTAATGTGATACCTGCGCTTGTTTCAATGAACACAAAAGTTTTATATTTGGCTCAATATTTGACAGCGCAACCCGAAGTTCTTGGTCAAGATCTTTTAAGCATGACCACTTATCATTTTTAATTAACACAACACTTGAAAAACTTTGCACACGTGAATATGTCGTCGAAAATGGAAGTAGTGTTAGGATGGCCTTGTCGGAAATGCAAGGATATTCTTTCTTAATGGAAATCCAGAAAACATCTAATGGAACTTCGGCAAAATTAAGTTTTAACGTCCCGTCATTACTTAATTCTATAAATTCCTCTCGAATTTGCAGTGACATCCGTAGAATTTATTGCATTGGTTGCAAAAGGATTTCGAATCCAATCGTATTGTTCCGTATTAATAGAATAAAAATAGTGATCAAATTTCTGCTGAAGCATACTTAAATGTTGTTGGGCCAAATCCACAATTAATTGCTTGTTTTCAATCGTACTATGGTTGGTCCTTTGGTACATTTCTAAACATCCTTTTTGCAACTCTTCCTGCCAAAGTTCGAGTTTTTTTTTGAACCCCTGTAATTTATCGGAGCACGTCAATATATTCTCATTCCGTCCTTGCATTTTTTTATTAAGTTCATTCAGATGCTCGAATATATCAGCCATGTATGCAAGTTTGGCTATCCAGTAATCATCATCGAAGCGCTGGTATAGTTCGGGAATATTTTGATCTAAAAGAAACTCACGCACCTCGTAGCGAAGCTCAAACAATCTAGCCAAACTTTGCCTTGGGATAGCCAACAAACTTCAGTATAAAACAATAAGGATTCATATTCGGCTCCCATTTCTGCACAGAGTATTCCAAAGATTCGCGAATTTAGGGCTCTCGATTTAATTATTTTTATTTTAATGCATTCATTCATTGTGTTCAAAAGTTCCTCTGGAAAATTCTTGACCATCAATGCTTCTCGATGTATGCAGCAGTGTATAATTTGTATTATCGGATTTTTTTCTTTTACACAAGAGACAAAACCTTTTTTACTACCCATCATTGCCGCAGCGCCATCCGTGCAAATAGCAATGCAATTGCTCCATTGAATATTATATATTTTGAAGAAATCATCGGTTACTCGGAAAATTTCTTCACCGGTAGTTCGCTCTGGAACCTCCTTACAAAATAAATAATGTTCTTTAATAAAGTCCTTGTCAACCAAACGTACAATAGCTATCAGTTGTGCTTTATTTTTAATATCGGTTGATTCGTCGATTTGAAGCGCAAATTTTTCAGCCAATATCAGTTTTCTAATCAGTGTTCCTAAAATATCGCTTGACATGTCGTGAATACGTCTTTTAACAGTATCGGCAGACAACGAAACTTTATTCACTTCCTGAACTTCATTGGGCCCAAGCATCAGTCGAACAATTTCCATGCATGCTGGTTTAATAAGTGTTTCGCCGATAGTATGTGGTCTTTTCTGACATGCAATTAATTTTGCAACATGGTAGCTAGCTTCTAAGGCCTTTTCAGAAACCGTAACGGCCGATTTCATAAATAGCTTCTGTTTTTGATTTTGTTCTAAGCGCCTCTGAAAATATTGTTTGTCTTTTTTGGCATAACTGGGATGGTTTGAATTTAGATGGCGATTTAGTTTACTGGGTGCCATTGCCTCGTTTGATAGCTGATCGCCGCAAATGATGCATTGTGGCTTTGGAGCCGTTTCGTCACCACACCACGAGAATCCATATCGAATGTAGCATTCGTTGTACTTCCTTTTCATAATCTTCTTTGTTTTTTTTGCAACACTTGTGCTGGGTTCTTCATCATCTGTACATGAAGACGAATCTTTTCCACGTAAAAATGTATCCATATTTAAAGGGGTATAAAACTAAATATGAATCACACGAAGAACATTAACCATACACAATTCAGCAACACAACTAATAGTAATGAATGATAACTACTGTCGCAAGACGAGTGAATGCGACGTAGCACGACTAATACGTCGGCTTGAATTGAATCTAGGTGAGGGCACGGAGCGCTCTGCCTATCAAAGCATACTACGCAGTTGTCTGGCGACTACGTAGGGCCTACGTCGTAGGCGACAGGCGCCAGGCGATGGGATTTATTATTTCAGAGAAATGACACATAAAATTATGAAACCTTTAAAAGGCTATTTACGCGAATATTTCATTGCATGTATTCTCGTTATTGTGTTTCTAAGGAGGACCGTTGAAATATTATTTAGTTAGAAAATTGTCTTATTTGACCGCGTCACACCTGTATCGGCTCAAGGCACACCAGTGGCACACTGGTTGCGGAGCACTGATTAACAGGAAAACAAACATTGCATCCCTACTGAAACTGATTTGGGACCCCAGCATTAGAACTTACGGAACTGATTTGGGACCCCAGCATTAGAACTTAACAGTGCGTTCACTTGAATACATCAGACATTTCAAATACTATTTGTTTTTTTCTTTGTATGCAAAACTATTCAGTACTTTCTGTTAACTAGCAGGAAGCTAAGGAACAAACAATTTAGGTTTCAGGATCTTAATTTATTATCACAGTTTTAATTAATTCACTTTTTATGCACTATTCATAGGAGTATGTGGGTAGTATTCAAGAAAGTGGCTGGAAAGAAAACAGCCATTGCATTCCTCCTGCAACTGTGTTTGAGATAAACTTTACAATATTAATTGAAACAGTGCACACAGCAGTATCTCTATAAAATTAGTCTTTGCATGCTATTTACTTGTTTGCTTTGAGCAAAGTCTATACTTTGCTGCAGCTATACCACCCTCCTTCTTTCTGTTTCAACATTGATTTTTCTGAAGGTCAAACATTTCCACCTAGATCTGTACATAAGAAAAAATGTAATCTATTGATTGTTTGAATATGACATTGTGCTCAATGTATCCTGATACAGTTTTTTAAAAATTTTTTGCTTTCTGACCTTTAGCTAAAATAAATAACACTAAAGCTAAGTTAACTTTACCCAACATCTGTCTTATTTTACATTTACAGTTAGGGCAACCACTGCGAACTGCAGTACGCAGCAAACCACCTCTGGCTGGACAAGCAGAAGACAACAAGGAAAACTTATCACATTTTAATGGAACTACAAAGAGTGGTGCGTTGAGAAGTGGACCTAATCAGCACCAGCATTTCAGCATTAATTCTGTTGCCGGCTCCTATTCAGAATTTGCGGTAATAATTTTTATGAAAGCATTTACTACTTTGCAGCAACAGAAAAGTCTTAGCTGATGGCAAGATTTCATATTGGAGGTTATATTTGCTGTAGAATTTTGATGCAGGGATCTGCAGGATTGTCTAGTTTTGCTGTCCTACACCACAGAACCAAAATGAATAGTTCTAGTTTTCATTTTTAAAATGGCAGACCAATTTTCTATATATAAACTTCAAAACACTGAAATAAATGTTAAATGCTAAGCATTATTTTGTTGTTGAAAGATCTGGTCCAGGCAGAGTCCGCCTCATTGTAGGGTTATACGAATAGTGTTTTTTTGTTTTCCCCAGGATTAGCTTGATTTGGAATTTTCCTTGTGGTACTCTTTTGTTTACTTAGCAATTACTTCCTTAAAATTGTACCAATTCAATAATGTACTGTACAGTTAAACTATAAAACATGAAATACTAAACTTAGACACAACTTCTGTAAATGTTTCAAAATTGAACTTGCAATCAAGTTCAAAGATGATAAAATTATACAACAAAAAGGTTACATTTTTTTTAAATAGTAATGTGCAAGTGTGTTACTATTCAAAAAATTAACTGGTGCCAGTCTTGTCAGAGAGAGGAAAAAATAGTTTTGAATAGAAACTGTATTTGTATAATCTTATTTTGTTTTTGCTTGTCTGCCTCACAGCTTCTGTATTCCATCCATCCATCCATTGTCCAACCCGCTGAATCCGAACACAGGGTCACGGGGGTCTGCTGGAGCCAATCCCAGCCAACACAGGGCACAAGGCAGGAAACAATCCCGGGCAGGGTGCCAACCCACCGCAGGACACACACAAACACACCCACACACCAAGCACACACTAGGGCCAATTTAGAATCGCCAATCCACCTAACCTGCATGTCTTTGGACTGTGGGAGGAAACCGGAGCGCCCGGAGGAAACCCACGCAGACACGGGGAGAACATGCAAACTCCACACAGGGAGGACCCGGGAAGCGAACCCGGGTCCCCAGGTCTCCCAACTGCGAGGCAGCAGCGCTACCCACTGCGCCACCGTGCCGCCCAGCTTCTGTATTCTGGGTTGAGATTCTGGTTTTTAGAACATTGGAACAGTCTAGATGAGAACAGGTCATTCAGCCCAACAAAGCTTGCTAATCCTATCTGCTTAATTCTTCTAAAATAACATCAAGTCTAGTTTTGAAAGTCCCTAAAGTCATACTGTCTACCACATTACTTGGTAACTTATTCTGTTGTGTGTATGGTTCTCTTTGTAAAGAAAAACTTCCTAATATTTGTGTGAAATTTACCCTTAAGTTTCCAACTGTGTCCTAGTGTTCTTGATGAACTCATTTTAAAATGACAGTCTTGATTCACTGTACTAATTCCTTTCATAATTTTAAGCACTTCAGTCATGTCTCCTTATTAATCTTTTTTTTTTTTGCTTGTTTAAATGGAAAAAGCTCAGCTCTTTTAATCTTTCCTCATAAATCATCCTGTGTAGCTCTGGAATTAGTCTAGTTGCTCTTCTCTGGATATTTTCAAGCACTGCTATGTCATTTTCATAGCCTGGAAACCAAAACTGTACCCAGTACTCCTGATGAGGCCTCACCTCTGCGTTCTAAAGCTTAAGCATAACCTCCTTGTACTTGTACTCTACACATAGTGCTATATAATCTAACATTCTGTTAGCCTTCATAATGGATTCTGAACACTGTCTGGCAACTGATAGTGTCAAATTCACTATGACTTCTAAATCCTTCTCATAAGGTATGCTTCTGTTTTTCAGACCTCCTATTCTGTATTGAAAAGCACTAAGCACTGTCTTTGTATGTTTGTCATGTTCTAACCATTTCCGCATGGGGTTTTCTGTAGGTACTTTAATTGTCCTGTCACATAAAAAAAAAAAAAAAAAACACCTGTTATTGACTATCATCTTTTAAAATTATAACCACTGGCTAATGTATTTTGAAAAAAGCCAAACTGATCATCAATTAATGCACCTCTTTTTTTAACTAAAAATTTACTAATTGTTGTTTAATAGACTTCTTTATTTTAATAATAATTGTAACCCTTGTTTATGTGAATGATCAGCCTCTCCCATTTTCCTTCATCTTTTCAGTGTCTTTGGTTGTTTACCTTGGAGTTAATGTATTGTCAGTCAGTGATTTGTATCTTTTTTTTTTTTTTTTTGTAGTGACATTAACAGCATGTAATATTACAACATGTACAGTATATAGCATATTTTCGTACATGAAAGTAGCCCAGAGTGCTTTACAACAATAATGAGCACATATACAGAGCTACAAAGAAACTAAAAGCTAAAGAAAAATTACTTCTAACTGGTTACTGTATATAAAACAGTAGAAAATCAAAATATCCAGCTTAATTACAAAATCTATGGTCAGATGGTTAGGAAGGAAAGGAAAATTAAACTATAGTTCACAGAATGATGGAGAAAATAATAAATCAGGGATTCTAACTCCAAAAGACAACCCAGTACTCTATGGCCATTCTAAAGTCTATGAATGTGTCCCCATTAACAGGATACTCTTGTGGAGCTCTCTTTATCTTTCTAGCATTGCAGATGGCTACGGCATACTTAGATTAGGGGCATAGTGCCACCACAGAGTACTGGCAAATAAGAAAAACACAAGTCGTGATTAGTTACCAGTCTGTAAAACCACAAATAAAATTACATTTTATGGAAAGAACTAATTTCTACCTTTCCCCATTATGAAGAAATGCTTATACTGCTAGTAATTTCTTAAAAGATCAAGATTTTTGTCCAACTTTAGTTGAAGTAAAGTATTCCAGATTTGTGGGGCTTGGAACATAATTCCGCCTCTCCAGCTGTTTAAAGGTTCACTCTAAAAACACTGAGGAAACTGGTGTTAGAGTGTCTAAGATTATGATTAGGAATATGCACGAAGGGGCAAGCACTCTAAAATATAAGGTGCTAGATGGTTTAGAGCCTTTAATGCAATTAAAGGTACTTTAGGATTGATTTTAAAGGATACAAGCAGTCAGTGTAATGATCCTAAGCCTGCTGAGCGATGCTCAGATTTTCTTTTTCTAGTTAAGATTTTTGCAAATGAGTAAATAAAAACCCACTAAACTTTTGTGGGGCAACTTTTGTACAAAATGTAATTTTTCTTTCTGTCTAGTAAAGGTTTTTATGAGTACTTAATTGTACATTCATAGTTACAAATTGTATCCTTGTTGGTTAAAAGTGATAGGAATATATGTGTATATTGTAATGAGAAGACAGGCAACGTAAGAGTTTTAGAACACCTTTCGGACAACTCTGTATACTGAAAAGATTGAATTTAAAGAAAACATATGTAAAACGCAAAAACGAGTCTCTTGTCTCCCATAGACTGTCATCTGTTCAGGTCAACGGCCCAAGATGGCGGCCTTTCAGGTTATTGGGAAGCTGGTTCATGTGAATGAACCCCAGTGATGGCAGAGGTGGAAAACCTTTCTGCACAGGGAGGAAAAGAGTGACAGTTATTACACAGGACCATCTCTGTCTCAATGAAGAATTGCCAACACCCAAGCCCTTAAGCTGTCTCTCATGCGCACACATGTGGCTATATATACACACACACACACACACAATTTTTTTTCTGTTTTCTTAAATAAATAAAAGTATAACTGCAATGCCAGTTTTGAGAAATTGTGGAATTGATTAGGTGCAAGAGACTAAATATTAAATAAGACAGTGTTTCCAAAAATGGGGATATCTTGTGCCAAACGGTACAGGTTTGCAGTGCTATGGGACATGGATTTAAACTTAGTACAATAATAGCTCACAGATTGAGTAACAAAAGAAAATTGATTCCAGGGTTGTGCATCATAAAATGTTAGTTATTTGGAGAGAGATTTCTAAAATCCTAATTTTTTTTTGTTTTTATTTAGTTGATATTGTTGTGAAAGAGAGGTTTTTATTCATATAAAGACTTTCTTTGTAAAATTTGTGGTGTTATACTCACTTCCATGCAGCCATTTGAAGCTCCTTTATCACATATATAGAATGTAGAATAATAGCCGTTGTGACACAATAACAAGTCTGAAACACAGAAAAAGATTTGGGGAAGCTTCCCCGTATAATGTCTGGTGAGCAAAGTAGTCAAAAAAAAGACTGATTTAGTGGTCAAAATTGGGGAAAAAAAACATTTGACAGTGACAAAAAAAACGATTCAGGGCTATTTAAATAATGGCGGCAGGAAGGACGTTGAGGGTAGAACAGAATTGACGCCATCATGGCTGGCCGGAAGTGATGACATCAAGGGTGGCTGCAAGTGACTTCATCATGGCTGGCCAAATGTGATGTCATCGAGGGTGGACCAGAAGTGACGTCATCATGGTTGGCTGGAAGTGATGTCATCAGAAGGGAGTCGGAAGTCGTGTTTTTATGAGGAGCCGGAAGAGACGGTAACCACTGGGACTGGGTTAGAAAAGAAGGATTAATGTTCTGTTGGTCTGTTAAAAGAGGGATAAAGGCATTAGTACTCCATTCTAATCCTCTTTTATTATTTCATGCTCACTTGGACTGTTTGGCTGGTGACACGACCCCAAAAAGCCCAAACAATGAGGTCGTAAACACAAGAAAGAGCTTGATGTTAACCCGGAGAGGACCACGATGATAAGCAACCTTAAGTCTATAAGGCTGTAGGACCAAACGCCACTTACTGTAGTGACCAGAGGGTTAGATTCCTTATGCAGGTCCATTCACTGGAGTGCAGCATGATATGTCACAAGAGTAAACTCTCAACCAAAAAGGTAGTACCTCAGCTGAGTCACAGCCCATTTAATTGCCAGGACATCTCGTTCTACCGCCCCATACCTGGTTTCCTGGTGTAGCAGTATCCGGCTCAGGAACATCACGGGGTGTTCAGCACTGTTGGCACTTTGGCTCAAAGTAGTACCAAGACCTGTGTCCAAACTTTTGGTGTAGAGAATAAATGAGAAGAAAAATCAGCAGTTTTCAATACAGGTGCTGAAGTAAGGGCCTGTTTTAAGTCGCAAAATGCAGTTTCAGTTTTATCATTCCATACCACTTTAAAGGGTGCCTTCTTCTTTGTTAAATCAGTCAAGGGAGTAGTTCTTTCCGATAAACGATGTACAAACCGGCGGTAGTAACTCGCTAGTCCAAAAAAAAGCCTGTACCTGCCACTTGGTAATCAGACAGGGCCAATTTATAATGGCATCAACTTTAAAACACTGTGGTCTTACTGTTCCCTTACCCACCAGATAACCTAAATATCTGGCTTCTTTTAATCCAAAATAGCATTTTTTTGGATTAATTCGTAGCCTGGCTTTTGCTAGTGTTAGCAAAACAGCTTTGACCTGCAGCACGTGGTCCTTCCATATGCCGGAATAGACTACAACTTCATCCAGATAGGCGGAACTGTGGGACTGTAGCAGTCTGTCTCCCAGACTTGAAAGGTCGCTGGAGCCCCATATAGTCCAAATGGGAGAACCTTATACTGCCATTGTCGGCTAGGGGTGCTAAATGCCGTTTTTTGTTTAGCGGAGTCATTTAAGAGAATTTGCCAGTATCCCCTTGCATGTCAGGAGTAGTTGGATATTGAGCATTTCGTAGCCGCTTTAGGAGTTCATCAGCTCCTGTCAGGCTTTGGGACCAATACAATTAGACTGGACCAGGGACTGTGGCTTTTTTCCATAACACCTAGGTCCAGCATACATTTGATCTCCAACTCCACTTCAGTTTTGTTTGGCTCAGGTAGGCGATAGTCTTTCCCTAACAATCACCCCGTGATCAGTAATTATGTCATGCTCAATCAGTGAGGTGTGACAAGGTTGCTCACTTACTACTTCTGGAACGGATAGAATTGCTGCTTCCAGCTCCTGCCTTTTTAAAGGGAAGTCAAATCTGGTCCGAGATTAAGGGCATGATTTAAAATGAAAAGGGAACGATGTTGGCCGGAGGGGAGTTCTGGCTCCCGCTCCTTCCACGGCTTTAACAAATTAATGTGGTAGACCCACTCATTTGGTAGATGATTAGTTTGTTTTACCAAATATTCAATGAGTCCTTTTCGTTCCTTAATCTTTTATGAACCTTGCCAATGAGCTAATAATGGAGTGGGAAGCAGGTATGAGCACCATGACACAATCCCCCGGGAGAGATTCCCAGAGGTGGTGTTTCGATTATAATATCGAGCCTGCACTGATTGAGCCTTATCCATATGTTCTTTTAATAAGGGTTGAATTTTTCCAAATCAATCGCGTAATTGTGTGATATATTCTAAAATATTACAGGAAGGAAGATCCTCTTCTTCTTAGCCTTGTTTTAGGAGGTCCATAAAGCCCCGGTGTTGTCACCCATGTAATAACTCAAATGGGAAAAACCAGTAGAGGTTTGGGGCACTTAATACGAAGGGAAGTAATTGATCCCAAGTTCTCCCATCCTCGCTAACTACCTTGCGAAGCATCTGCTTAAGAGTCTGATTAAATCTTTCCTCCAACCTGTCAGTTTGGGGATGATAAACAGAAGTCTTAAGATGCCTTATGCAGAGTAACTTCTTGAATGTCTACGAAGCGTGGGGGCAGCTGAGTTAGTTTTCCCTGTCCATTACTAGGCCCAACTTTTTATTAGGAGTAAGAATGTTCATACTGCTATTGCTATCAGACCAGTCCCACCCCAAGATCACAGAAAAGGGAGGGTCCGGTAAAACTGCGACCATTAATTTTTTTTTAAGGCCCCCTGAAAAGTTATGACACAGGAGGTGGACCGGTAATAACGAGTTTCTCTTATTTTTCAGCTATTGTCGTGGTAGAACAAAACGGCGAGTAACAATGGAAATGTTACTCCTAGCATCGAACATAGCAAGCAACCGATGTCCATTTATTAATATTACTCCTGTATGAGGGAGAGACAAGGGATTAGTCAGAGCACAGTACCTCTCTCCCTTGGCCCAGGAACAGTTCATCGGCTCACTCGTTAAAGGACAGGAGATGATGATGTGACCCACCTCCTCACACTTGAAACAGTGGGGAAGGTGGGATTGTTTTTCCTTCGATCTGACCGGAAGCTCGGTTTGGCTCAGGAGGAGTGATGCACTTGTCGGGCTAAATGAGTTGTCCGTTCTGATCTCTCCAATTTACAGAGAGCTCAGTCACCTCGACTGGTGCCTTCATGTTCTTATAAGGTTGTTTGCGGACCTGCTGGGCAAGATAATCAGGAAGGGCATTGACCAGGGTTTCACAAGCCAGTTGTTCCCCCACCTGCCTACCATTATTTATGTCTGGCCTTAGCCAGCGGCCTGTTTTCCCCAGTATTTCAAAGGCCTGGTTTCCCGTGGGCTTATCAGGGTCGTACTTCCAGAGCCTGCATGCCATCACCTAATGGTTGGCAGTGACGCCGTAGTGTTTAAAGACCCGGCCCTGAGGGTGTCATAATTGTCGGTCTGCTCCTTGGGAAGATCATAATAGGCCTTCTGCGTATTGCCCTTCAGGTATGGCGTAAGTATGTTGGCCCACTCGGCCCTCGGCCAATGATTACGCTTAGCAGTGCGTTCGAAAATTAAAAGTTACAACACTATGTCATCCCCCTCAGATTGTGGCACTAACTGAGGAATTGAAGGTCAAGCCGCGTCTGATCTTACTGCACCCCATTCCAATGCTCGTGCTTCCGCCTCAGCCAACTGGGTTCTTGTTTTCCCAACTTGAATTTTCATGGTCTGGAGCTCAGCCATGATGGTACTCAAGATGGTGTTGAGGTCCTGCTCTTCAGTCTTCTTCGAGCAATAGTAATCCTGCCGACTATGCCAATTTGTGACACAATAGCAAGTTGGAAACACAGAAAAAGATTTGGGGGAAGCTTCCTCATATAATGTCTGGTGACCAAAGTAGTCAGAAATAAATTAATTTGGTGGTCAGAATGCGGGGGAGAAAGACATTCGGCAGCAACAAAAAGAGATTTGGGGTTAATTAAATAATGACATCATCAGAATAGAGTCGGAAGTGGTGTTTTTATGAGGAGCCGAAGAAGATGGTAACCACTGGGACTGGGTTGGAAAAGAAGGATTAATCTATTGGGCTGTTAAAAGAAGGAGAAAAACATTAGTGCTCCGTTCCAGTCCTCTATCTTTTATTATTTCACGCTCATTTGGAGCCTTTGGCTGTCCCCTAAGTGCATGTATGGAACACCGTTAATTTTGGGCCATGTAATTTAAGTGCATTAATGCCAAAAACCCCGTAGGGTCAAAAGGGTTTTTTTGTAACTCGGTCTTGATACTTCTCCAAATGAAGTGTAAACTTTTACCATTGAGTAAGAGGCAGTCTGGCTCAACAAAAAGTCTGCAGGATCCTTGTGAATACTATAGATTAATATAAAATGAAGGGTAATTTTATGTAGTTTCTTCTGGGAGAAAAAAAAGAAGTATTCTTTGGTTATGTCATTTTCTGTAAGTGGTGAAATGAAAGCTAAATATAAATTAGCCTCCAAGTGCTTCTGTGGGCTGGAAATTAGATTTTTAACTTGACGGTCTTTTTAGAAAGCACATATGGCTAAATGGAGCTGCACAGATAATCAGCACATTGATGTAGGGCTAGCTCTGTTCCTACATAGCTTTCATAATTGAATGTTTTATTGGTCAAATCTGATCTGGTTTGAACACAACTAATGTGACTGGTGATTAAGCTGCTGTGTACAACAATCTGCACAGTGTAATGTCTTTGTAATTCACTGCACTAAAAAATAGTAATTTTTTTTATATGTATAAAAAAGGCTAAGTTAGAGTACATACTGTACATTGGAGTTAATGCAGAAGACTGTTCTGTGATGTATGGCGATTGTGCACGTAAAAATATTAACTAGAAGTACTTTATTTTCCAATGTATAGGTTATGTAGTATTTTGCAGTTTTTGAGATAAGGAATTAGCTGTTAGTGTTTTGATGTCCACTCACATATACCTGTTTGAATGGGCTGGAGACTGCAAGGAGGCAAACCCGCCACCAACCCAGTCCTGTTAATGATTTGCCAAGTGCAGGAAAAAGGAAGGTGTGCGCAAGTTTGCGGACTGGGAGGATGAACATGTAGACATGCATGAACATGTGTTCAAGCTGATGACCTGCTGAATGAGTAGGCGAGGCTGAACACAGAAAGAAGTAAAACAAAGAGGAGGATAAAGAAAACAGATAGGAGAGTGAAGAGAGAAAGAAATCAAGTTTGTCCAGAAGATTTACATGTCAACCTAGAGGGTGATAGACTAGCAGAGAATCAGGCTGTTAGGGAATGTTACATGAACAGCATGGAAGTCAAAAGAAGAAAACAAGAAGGTGCTAAGTTGATTAGGAGCAGTAAATACCCATTTAGACAAGAGAAGGCCAGTTCCATCTCCATGTCCAGTGGTCTGTGGAATATGAGGAAGCATCTTGTAAAAGGAGGAAAACACAACATAAGTTGCAGAATTGCATGAAGTGATCGTTGTTTCTGTCAGAGCTATGAAAACAAGAAAATGGAGAGAGGTGCAGTCAGTGATGAAATCAGCTTTGTTGCAAGCTGAACAACAGTTCCACAGCCTGCCGGAAACCTCTGTCTTTGAGGGAAGAGGAAAAGAAATCTAGTTAGGAAGAATGGAGACCCGCTGGTGTGGCACACTGTAGCAGGAAGAAATAACAGGAATGGAGAGTGTAAGGGAGTGGTAAGCAAGAACTGAAGATACGATAGATATGAGAAACTATCACTACTTCACTTGGACAATCAAAAGTCAACTGATAACTAATGAACCTTATGAGCATAGTCAGAAGAGAAAGCTATAGACATATCCTTTAATAAACCATCCATGCAATAGCCGGATACAAAATTTAAACTGACCTCACGACAGTCATTCAGTCTTATTCAAAGTTGTTCAATAAATGCTGTGTACTGCAACAGGCAGGTGTTACAATGCCAGGACACAGGCATAAAAGACAGAAGTGGATATTTAAAGCAGAAAATCTATGATCAGACAAAGATGATGATAGTAAGGATGTATTAAGACAGTAAGCAGAGACTGATTTGGAAATAAAATTGTAATAAATTCTAGAAAGTAATTTTACAGTTTGTATAAAAAAGAAGATAATCTTCACAGATGTCTAAGAGTTGAAATGAATCAAATAAACTTGGCCTGAGCAAAAGAGTTTGAGGAATGTGCAAAATGAACAGGGGAGGCCCTATATAAAAAGAGAATCAATGAAGTAATTAACATTAATACAAATGCCTAGGAAAGCAAGAATCTTGACCGGTTAGGATCGCTCCTCTAATGGGTAGGCACTAAAGACAAGGCAGCAACAAGATATCTGATGGTAGCACATTGCATCTTTAGAAATGAAATGCATTCCTTGTAAAATTGATGTATCCACCTCAGTCCTTTCTGGAGAGCAGACAGTTGTGTTACATTGTATGAGAGAATATTATGATGAGCCATTGTATCAGAGAAAAGAGAAGAATGCAGAAAACAAGGAAGAATAAAAGTTTAATATGTAACTCTGTAATATAATTAAATAAAAAGCTTAAAGGAAAGTGAAAACAGTGGAGGGCATTTAGCAAATAGAACTCAACTATGATAACGTTATTAACAGGCAGTTTTTGAGAGCATACGATACATTTGCATAGGCCATATCACCATTGGAGAGAGAGAGATATCAATTACCTGCAAAGCCATCTTGGGATCCGTGAAAAGACAGTGTACATGTTTGTGTGTAAGGCCAACACCTGCAGAAAATAAAAGGACAGTTTGAATTCTGGCATCATAGGCTTTCTTTGAGATTTGGGGCCATCCCTTATACAGTAGATCTGTGTGGTTTGTTTGGTTTAACAAGTGAAAAAGAAATTGTGTGTCTTTACACAATGATGGACTTTGCTCTATGTTCTTATTGAATTCTGCTGGTCAGAATAATTTATAAAATTGCCTATCATCAGAGGTAGATGAGTAATATTGGCTTTCCCTGTTTAAATACAGTTAGATGGCTTTAGGCCTTCCAGTTTCTTTACTTCTAGCAACATCACCTTTTGTTTCAAAACACTGACCTATTCTCTTAATAGCTAATAGAGAAAGGGGGATTTTCTCTACCTTTAGGGTCTTGTAAAATTTAGAATAGCTATAGCAAGCCTGACAAAGTTCAGATATATGATTTCTGACAGTAATTTCAGTACGATATTTTACTTTATTTATTTATTTACAGATAGCTGTCAACTTACAACCACTTTTTGTTCTGACAGACCGGTCGTAAGATGAACTTGAATGTAAGACAGACCAGTACATTCAAATGGTCAGGTGGCGCAGCGTTAACTGGCTGCCTTGCAGTCAGGAGATCATGGGTTCTTATCCTGTGTCCTCTATGGAGTGGAGTTTGCAAAGTGCTTTGAGTAGTGAGAAGTGCTACATACATGTTAAGAATTATTATTATTATTTTTCAAACATTTTCTTATTTTTGCTACCTTTTTACTAACTTTATTTAGACATTGTGAAGATATTCTATATTCTATACAGAAGATATTTTAGTGTTTTATTTGTTAGATCAAATACTGCTCACAGCAAAATTGGTTTAATATTTGCAAAACATACAAAAAGAGAAAATGTATGTAGAGAATAGATGGAAAATGTTTTATTGACCGCTTGTGCTTGGCTACGGATCATCAATTTTGCCAATCAAGGTAGTCTGAGTTGTTTTTCCCAAAATGGGCAGAGTTTTTGTTTGAATTGTTTTTCTTTTTCTGCTTGTAAATTTTATGATGGGGATGAAAAGCATCTTATACAATTTATTCAGTCCTTGCGAATATTTTGATATTTGGATCCATCCAGGGCACCCTGGATATCATTGAGAGGAGTCGCAGCGCACGGCTCAATGGCAACTCTGGTCTGTACCGGGAACTGAGAGGGATGGCTGTGGAGGCTCTGAGGGCAGATAAAGAGGCGTTTGTTAGAGGAATCTGTGAGCAAGTGACACACCATCTGTGGTCTAGCGACCCACTTTCTGTTTACAGAGGAATCGAAGCATTACACATATCTGAATCTGTTCCTCGGAGAGTCACTGTCAGGGCAGCTGATGGAACGGTCCTTACGGATGACACTACAGTTGTGACCCATTGGGCTAGCTACATTGAGCAGTTGTTCAAAGCTGGTCCTACGGCTAGGATGTTGGATATCTCTGGGTCCATGGTCCTTGAGGCTGATCCTCCAATTAGCTGTGAACCACCCAATCTCACTGAGATTGCACACGTGGTGAACCAGCTGAGGTGGGGAAAGGCTGCAGGTATCTGTGGTATCCGGGGTGAACTTCTCCAGGCTGGTGGTAAGGCTGTCCTCCTGGCATTGCAAGCAATCTTTGCTTCCATTTGGGAGACTGGCATCATCCCAACTGACTGGAAACTACAGGGGGATAATACTGCTCTCGGTGCCAGGTAAGGTCCTTGCTAGGGTCGTCCTCAATAGGATCCGTGATCACTTGCTCACCCACCAGCGACCGGAACAGTCCGGTTTTACACCTAAGAAGTCTACCATCGACCAAATCCTGGCACTGAGGGTTCTCATGGAGTGCAAACGTGAATATCGGCAGAGTTTCTTTGTAGCCTTTGTCGATTTTCTGTAAGCGTTCGACTCAGTTGATTGAGCTGCTCTGTGGGACATCCTGGGGATTTGCGGGATCCCCTTGAGGTTGCTGGATATCATGGCCAGCCTGTACACTGGTACTGTGAGTGCTGTGCAGAGTGGACGCAGGACCTCTGCGTTTTTCCCTGTTGATTCTGGGGTTTGTCAGGGGTGTGTTCTTGCTCCTACTCTGTTCAATGCTTGTATGATTCACGGATCTTGACTTTGCTGACGATGCTGTGATCTTTGCGGAGTCAATGAAGGCTCTGATCGGGGCCCTCGAGAGACTAAGCGAGGAGTCTGAGTGTCGGGGCTTGCGAGTGTCCTGGATAAAAACCAAGATCCAGACCTTTAATGACCTCTTGGGCACAGCCATCAGCAGTGTGTCAGTTTGCGTAGAGAGTATTGACCTTGTTGAGAGGTTTACTTACCTGGGCAGTGACATTCATGTCTGTGGTGACTCTTCCTATGAAGTCAGTAGACGGATTGGGAGAGCACGGGGGGTCATGAGGTCGCTGGAAAGGTGTGTGTGGTGTTTTCAATATCTATGCAAAAGGATGAAGGTCCAAGTCTTTGGAGTCCTGGTGCTTCCTGTCTTGCTATATGGTTGTGAGACATGGACGCTATCCAGTAACCCGAGATGAAGACTGGACTCCTTTGGTACTGTGTCTCTCCGGAAAATCCTTGGGTAACGTTGGTTTGACTTTGTGTCGAATGAGCAGTTGATGAAGTCCCGAATGAGGCACATTACATTCCATTATGACTCAGGCGCCGCAGAGAGTGGCAGCCTTTTCATCAGCTCTGTGTACGACTTTATTTTTCTACTTTTATTTTTACTTTTATTTTTCTCTTTTTTATTGATCACTCCTATCACTTTATTTTATGTGGTTTCGTTCCCTGGACACACTTACTTTTACAATGTGGGCATGGATTTTTACACGTCGAGACTCGTCTATTCAAGTACTCAACTTCGAGTGCTGAGAACAAATGCCAGTGCCGGTGTGGTTCCCTATTTACCCGACGAGGTAAGAAGGCAGTATCGTGGCAGCAGAGCCGGCACTAAGCTAAAAATGAAGCGGCTTGTGAGAAAGTGGCGTTTTAAGCCTTCGGTGATTCTGGGAAATGTGAACTCAATCTCAAATAAGATTGACAAACTGGCTGCGCTGGTGAAAAATGTCAGAACCTACAGAGAATGCAGTTTGTTGTGCTTTTGCAAAACATGGCTAACTACAACCATCCCAGATGCTAACGTGGAGCTACCCGGGTTTAGCACAGTTAGAGCGGACAGAGATGCAAGTACCTGCGGGAAGCACAAAGGAGGAGGACTCGCTCTCTATGTTAATACACGGTGGTGTAACTCTGGACATGTTAACGTCAAAGTCTCAACTTGCTGCAGGTACATCGAACTGTTGGCCATAAGTTCGCGTCCCTATTACTTGCCCAGAGAGTTTGGACACGTCATTGTTGTTACTGTTTACATCCCTCCTCGGGCGGACGTGGAGACAGCGAGTGACATCATCCATTCTGCTGTTGCTAAGTTACAAACGCAGCACCCTGAGGCGCTTGTGCTAATTGCTGGAGACTAACCATGTGATGCTGGACAAAACATTACCTGCCTTCACCCAGTATGTGGACTGTAACACCTGGGGAAATAAGACTTGATTTACTGTATGCAAATGTTAAAGACTCATACAGCGCCACCCCGCTGCCTGTGCTTGGGAAAGCAGATCATAACCTGGTTCTGCTTCAGCCTCACTACAAACCAAGAGTGAGGGTCTTACCTACAACCACACGCTCATTCAGGAAGTGGTTCCTTCTCCCCGGAGGCAGAGAATGCTTTGGAACTACAGACTGGGATATCCTGTAGGGATCACATAGTGAGAACATTGAGGAGGTTGTTGACTGCACTACTGACTACATCAACTTCTGTATGGACTTTGTAGTTCCACTAAGAACTGTACGCTGCTATGCTAACAACAAGCCATAGATTACAAGTGACATCAAGGGCCTTTTGAACCAGAAGAAAAGGGCTTTTAAAGGCGGTGATCAGCATGAGCTCAAGCGCGTGTAGAAGGAACTCCGAGTCCAGCTCAGGGCGATGAAGGAGCAGTACGGGAGAAAGCTGGAGCAGAAGTTGCAGAATAACAGCATGAAGGAAGTGTGGGATGGGATGAAGATCATCACTGGCTGCAGCTCGAAGCGGGGTGCCACCATTGAGAGAGACGGAAAGAGAGCAAACCGAATGAACAACTTCTTTAACAGGTTTGACCACCCTAACCCACTCTCACTCTCACCTCGGAGTACTGCACCCTCCACACATCCTTCTGCTTATACCAACATAGGAGAGACATCCCCACCCATAATTACAACAGCGCAGGTGAGCAGAGAGCTGAGGAGACTTCGTGCCAGCAAAGCAGCGGGTCCAGATGGAGTATTGCCATGACTGCTGAAGGTCTGTGCATCGGAGCGGGGGGGTCCTCTACAGCACATCTTCAACCTGAGCCTGGAACAGGGGAGAGTCCCGAGGCTTTGGAAAACATCTTGCATCGCCCCAGTCCCAAAGGTATCACGTCCTAGTGAGCTGAATGACTTTCGACCTGTTGCTCTGACATCACATGTGAGAGGCTGCTGCTTCACCACCTGAGGCCACAGGTTCAACACGCCCTCGACCCTCTGCAGTTTGCATATCAGGAGAAGGTGGGAGCGGAGGATGCCATCATCTATATGCTACACCGATCCCTCTCCCACTTGGACAGAGGCAGTGGTGCTGTAAGAATTGTTTCTAGACTTCTCTAGCGCCTTCAACACAATCCAACCTCTGCTCCTTAGGGACAAGCTGATAGAGATGGGAGTAGATTCATACCTGGTGGCATGGATCATGGACTATCTTAAAGACAGACCTCAGTATGTGCGTCTTGGGAACTGCACGTCTGACATTGTGGTCAGCAACACAGGAGCGCCACAGGGGACTGTACTTTCTCCGGTCCTATTCAGCCTATATACATCAGACTTCCAATACAACTCGGAGTCCTGCCACATGCAAAAGTTCGCTGACGACACTGCTATCGTGGGCTGCATCAGGAGTGGGCAGGAGGAGGAGTATAGGGACCTAATCAATGACTTTGTTAAATGGTGTGACTCAAACCACCTACACCTGAACACCAGCAAAACCAAAGGAGCTGGTGGTGGATTTTAGGAGGCCCAGACCCCTCATGGACCCCGTGATCATCAGAGGTGACTGTGTGCAGATGGTGCAGACCTATAAATACCTGGGAGTGCAGCTGGATGATAAATTAGACTGGATTGCCAATACTGATGCTCTGTGTAAGAAAGGACAGAGCCGGTTATACTTCCTTAGAAGGCTGGCGTCCTTCAACATCTGCAATAAGATGCTGCAGATGTTCTATCAGACGGTTGTGGCGAGCGCCCTCTTCTACGCGGTGGTGTGCTGGGGAGGCAGCATTAAGAAGAAAGACGCCTCATGCCTGGACAAACTGGTGAGGAAGGCAGGCTCTATTGTTGGCATGGAGCTGGACAGTTTAACATCTGTGGCAGAGCGACGGGCGCTAAGCAGGTTCCTATCAATTATGGAGAATCCACTGCATCCACTAAACAGTGTCATCTCCAGACAGAAGAGCAGCTTCAGCGACAGACTGCTGTCACTGTCCTGCTCCACTGACAGACTAAGAAGATCATTCCTCCCCCAAACTATGCGACTCTTCAATTCCACCCAGGGGGGTAAACGTTAACATTATTCAAAGTTATTATCTGTTTTTACCTGCATTATTATCAATCTTTAATATTGTTTTTTGTATCACTATGCTGCTGCTGGAGTATGTGAATTTCCCCTTGGGATTAATAAAGTATCTATCCATCCATTACCTGCATTGTGAGGGAGCGTCAGTTACGGCACTTCAGCCATGTGGCGTGTTTCCCCGAGAGTGATCCTGCTCGTAAGATCCTCATTGTTGGGGACTGGACCGCGTGTCGGCCTGGGGGGTTGCAAACCGGGATACCAAGTTGTTTCGTTGTGTAGTGGGAGTGGCAATGCATTGTACCAGTGCATGCTCCCCAACTTGACTTGATCCATTTGCTCAAAATTTGTGAGCAGTTTTAGTTGTGAAAAACCTTCACATAACCCCTTAGTGGTGAATTTCAAATGTTTACTAGCAAATGATGGTACCAAGGTGCTCAAGAAAGTATAGTAAGTGTTTTTAAGTTGTGTGACTTAACATTACACACACTGTAGTAGACAAGAGTAAATGTATGAATAAAGCTCCCTGACCCATGTTTTGGTCCCAGTGTATACATTACTAGGACAATTTTTTTCGTATCTGATTATATTTTTATAGGCATCCAATTTATCTTGCAGTTGGGAACACAGGTAGGTACTGTGATATGGGCAGATTCACGATGAATTGATTGAAATGGCAACATTGTTTTAAAGTCCAGTACTTTAAATGTAGTAATTGTAGATTCTTCTAATTAACAAATATAACCTTTTACTTTTTTTTAATTTCTTAATCATATGTATTTACATAAAAATATGAGAACTATTTCTGCTTACATGGACATTTAAAATACATCACTTTATAATATCTGCAAACTGTTTTAATATTAACTGAGACCTTTTTGGTGAAGCTTTAAATTCTGATCCAAAAATATTTATGCTTCTTTTACTATCGGCTATTTTCTGAGATCGATTTTTCCATTACAGGGTTCTGTGGAGTCTGATCCTTTCCCAACAGCTTTTGGAGCAAAACAGGAAAATTCTGCATGAGAACATTTGATGGAAGGAAAATAAAGGCATGTAGCGGCATGAGAATGCATACTGGCAACAACTGTACATTACATGCAAGGAAAAAAATGTGTGTGTACAGGAATGCAGTAGCTAGTGGCTAAAGCACTGGACTTTAAACCATAAATGACTATTCAGTTGTGATATCTTAACTTTCAACTTTGTTGCGTTCTTATTGGTGGTGTTGGGAGTAAAGTCTAGTTTACTTTCTATTTGATCCACTCAAAATGCAGTCAAGTTTATTGTGTACATTGTGTACAATGAAACACTTACTTGCATGCCAACTCAGAATAGTTGACAAAAATACATTACACAAAAAAGATAAATATAAAGAATACGTAACATGCAACATATAGAGAATGTACAATTATATATTATAGATACAATACAGTATGTATTTGCAACTATTTTATATTTATACACACACACACAATACTTATTCTTATAATTGGCTGTTCAGGAACCTTACAACTTGTGTGTGAAAACTATTCCTGAATCTACTTGAATGACTACCAATGAACCTGTGCCATTTACCAGAAGGGAGGAGTAAGAAAAGTGGTTGTGTAGGATGGTGGAGGACTATCAATATTTTGTTTGGCTTTGTAAGGTAACACATGTTCTACTGTATGTGTTCTGAATAGAAGGCAGCTGGTTACTGGTAAAATGCTGTGCTGCCTTCACCTTCCTCTGTAGTGCTTTATGATCTTGTGCCGAACAGGTGTAATACCAGAATATGATGCAGCTGGTTTGTCATTTTAAACTTTTTAGCTACTGACCACTGACTGTGCCTTTTAAGGATGCTCTGAGGCAGGGCACGATGTGACCATCTGTGCTGAAAAGTCATTTTGAGGGCAAGTTGTTTGCAGAGATGTACAGGTATCAGAAGGATGCTTCATGCTTCTTTCACCAGGAGTAAACAAAAATTTAGGTATAGAAAATATACAGTATATATAGTTATTTCCAAATAATGTTTGCAATATACAGTAAATGCCTTATGTACAATAGAAATATTTTTCAAGTATTATTCAATTAAATTGCAGTGTTTGGGCAGATTTGTGGCAGATGAAATTTAATGTCAGTAAATGTAAAGTATTACACATAGAAGTAAAAATGTTAGGTTTGTACGGAAGCGTATTAGGGCCACGGTGAAGAAAAAAAATAGAGTGAAAGAAAAAAAAAAAACTGTCGAATAGAGTCGACATTTTGACTTTAATCTTGATGCTTATGACGAGAATAATGTTGACTTTATTCTCAACATTTCCACTTTATTCTCGTAGTTTATTTTGTCAGTAGAATGTCGTAAACTAAACTTCATCTTAAAATGAATGTTTAATTTACTAGATTTTCTCAAACCCAGTCATAAGTTAATGTAGCACATTAAATGCTTTGTGTTAATTGTTCCCCGACCCAGTTGTTAATCGCTACGCGCTGCTTAAACTGACTTCCTCTTGCACTGATCCAGCAGTGGTCACTGCACAGAAGCCATTCACTTCATGAAATTCGTGCTCTCTGAACATTTAGAATGCTAAGATAAATACTTGATGTCATTTTCATGATGAAATGCATTAAAGAATGTATTAAACATGCACGGTGGCGTGGCAGTAGTGCTGCTCCCTCGCAGTAAGGGGCCCCCAGGTCTACGTTCAGTGTAGAGAACTTAATGGCAGGTGTGATAAGGCTCCAAAAAACTAGATGTATGAATGGGTATCGCACAGGTTTAACAGAAATATTGTGTAAATATTGGGTTCGTGAGCTGGTGGTCAGAGACATGGACACAGAACTCAACAGATGTTCTTCTGAACGGCTTTCTTTATTGCATGCGTGCTGTCTGTATCTGACGTAGTTTAAACCCCCAGTTTCTATCCTTCCTTTTTCATTCTCCACATAACCAATCACCACACAATAAACATCTTTGTGAAATTAAAACGAACTATAAACTTAGACCACGGAGTGTTCAGAACTTTTAAAAAATCTTCGTTATACATGTTTAATTATGCCATCCATTCAGGGTTGCACCCATCCCAGCAAGCATCGTATGCGAGGCAGGAGCAAATCCTGAATGGGGTGCCAGCACATCACAGGGTGAATACGAGCAACACATACACTAGCAGGGTTAAAATAGCATAACAAAACCCTACATCCTACATGACTTTGAAAGGAAACTGAAGCACGCCGAGTAAACCCACCAGAAAACATGCAAACTCAAGGCAGGGAACACCCGGTAACCCCATGCTGTGAGGCAGCAGTGCAACCTCCACGCCACCGTCCCCCCCACGTGTTTAATACATGCTTTAATGCATTTCGTCATGAAAATTATATCAAGTACTTACCTTAGCATTCTAAATGTTCAGGGAGTAGGAATATCGTGAAATTAATGTTTTCTGTGTGGTGATCGCTGCCTGCGCCTCCTCTTAGTGCAATAGGAAATCAGTTCAAGAAGCAATGTTTAACTCAGTGTTTAAAAAAAAAAAAAAAAAACTCCAATTCACACTTTACTGAAAATTATCCAAACGATTATTGTTATCCTGGATTTTAAACTTAGTTACCTGGGTAATTATCAGTTAGTACTATGCTAATATGCACCTGATTTTACAATGCTACTCTTTCTATATTAACATTACTGACAATACTTATCAAAGAAGTCATAATTTCATATTTTTATCAATTCATGGAATTCTACTCCAGTCGTCACTACATAACTTTATTGGATTATTTTTTATCAGTTTTTACTTAATTTCCTCATCACTTCCAGAAACAGCCTGCTCATGTTTTGGGGTGGATAGTTACTATTGTCATCATGGAAATGTGTAAATTATTCTTTTTGAAATGCATTGTTGTGCAGTCCAGTACTGTTTTTTCAGTCAGTGAGGCTACATGCTAGGTGGTTTTATAATCCTTAATTTGCAGAGAACAGGGCGAGTGGTACTTGAAAGCTGCTTTACTTAACCACAAAGGGTAATTTGGGTGCACATCTTACAAACTGCAGTCATCAACAGGGAAAAAGAGGCACACACACACTTCATACTAGGGTTCTCTTTCTGTATGCCTTATATAGTGGGACTATGCTATTAGTGCTGTCAATGGCTAGAGTATGTAATTTGTCGGCCTGCAGCAATAATTGTGACTATCATTCAACAGGAATGATGCAAAAGGGCACCGCAATACCGACTGTATCATTATGGACAAAATCCAAAATAGCATCCTCTATGAGAAGAGGTAATCAGTGCTTTCTTAGCAGCAACTGACAGGAGGGCATTGGCAGAGACAGATTAAACTAGCCATACCAAACCACCTGATATACAACCTCACTGCAGGGATCAAACAGCCAACATATACAAGGCAGCTGACCCTAGCCATCATAAAAACAGTTGCATTTACTGTATGCCTGTAGTGCCCAACAGCAACAAGTTTCACATGCTAAGCTGCGAGAGGGTGACAGGAAGGCAGGCATTCATTTATGGCTGAAGTTGGGGATTAGCCATCATACTGCTTTTCTTTTAACCAGTGAGGCTGCATGGTAGGTGGTTTTATAATCTTTAGTTTCCACAGAACAGGGAGAGTGGTATCGGAATGCTGTTTATCTCACTACAAAAGGTAATTTGGATTCACCTCTTACAAACTGCAGTACAGGGAAAAGGAAAGACAGACACTTTATATTATGCGTCTCTTTCTGTATGCCCCATACAGTGAGACTGTGCTGTTCTGTCCTGTCAATGGTTGGAATATGTTATTTGCAGTCTGCCTTGTGTGATCTAGCAGCACTGTGAGTCTGTACATACTGTATTAACAGATATGAACTGAATGTATTAAACATTGAATATTTAAATGGTAGAGTGTCCTGAATAAGTAGTTGACTCCCTTGTTCCAGCTAAAATGAAGTCCTCCAGGATTTTGATTACTTGGAAAAAGACATATAAAGCCTGGTAAACCAATACTGCAAACCGTTTTCCCGGTATTTTAATATCTGGACAAGATGCATTCATGTGCTTTGCCTCCTCTGCTGTTCTCCATATGATCACTTTGTATTTAATCTCAGGTATCTGCAGATTTATTGGACTTTTGTCAAACCATTTTCTTCCATTTCACTGAGGATTATTTGTGTGTGCATTGAACTTTTGTGGTCATTATAAATGTGTTAAGTACTGAGTAGGGTGTCCCTCAACAGGTTGTTTTTTTGTCATGTAGGTTTTATTCTTTTTTGTTTCAATGTACAGATCCAACCTTTGTGTTGCTTAGTGTGTGATATGGTCTGTACTTGTGTCAGGCCAGTAGGGAAGTAGTATTGATCACCCATTCTCTTTGTTACGTTTTTGTAATTACATCGTTCAGGGTTGGCACAGTGTTACACTGGAAAAGCATTCCTTTCAACTTCCCAGGGTTTCTATGGTTGTGATCTTTTTAGCGCTACAGCAGTCCTATTGTAATTGTTGCAGTCATGTTCACTTGTATCATTCATTTTTGGAGAGTAACTATATTCTACCTTAATATGCCTGAAGCTCTATCAATAATACATGGACTGTGGTTAGTAAATAGCATTATGTTCTTTTACTATGATAATGATTGCTAAATATCTGAATTTAACTGTTTTTGCTCCTTGGAATTTTTTCACCATGAAGAAAAGATTATAGCTTTCAGCATTTTTTGTATTTTAATGTGCAACTTTCCTTTTTTATTTTTGTAGAAAGAACTTTCAAAGGCCTCAAAATCTAACTATGTGCCTCGGATCCTCAATTCTACAGTCACTAATAGTAACTAATACGAAGCAACATGGACTGGATCCCTTGAAGAATCCTCTCTCCAAGACTTGCTCAGCACTGTTGTAAAATAACTAAGTTGTATTTCTATATGACTTGATTTGGACAAATTAATTGTGTCAGAACTGAGCAGTATAATCCAGCAGACTAAAAGTCCTGTTTGATTATATTCACAGTGGCTTTCACTCACACTGTAAACTAAGAAGATTTAAGTAAACACTATTGTCTGTATCTAAAAGATGTTTTGAATTTTATCCTAATACAACTCATACAAGAGTAATGTTTTTTAAAACCCTTTTGTTGCAAAAGGAGTTTTAGTTCATACGCTTATTTTACGAAATACAAGTTTGTATTAATGAATGCAATACTGTTGCTAATCTAGTTCTGTATGCATTTATACCATTAATCAAATTATTTGCACATTTGACACTGCGTTTGTATTAATAATTTACTTTATTATTTATTCCTAATGTGCTATTCTTTCCTTATGTTTTAAGTGGCTTCCTAGGACTGTCACTTTAGTTTAGGTTCCAGCTAAAACAGTTTGTTTTTTATTATGTTAAGGCAATTTATGCAGAAAGCTGAAACAATGTAAATAATTCTGTAACTTAAATTAGTACACATTGCTCTTTTAAAGATGTTTGTGTAAAATTGACCAACTATAGAATGGGAAAAGAATTTGCTGTAAGATGTATAAAATATTTATATTTTTGAGTTATATTTAAATTGCATTCCTTTTAAAATTTTGGTTGTAATGACAGTGTAAATTAGTTTTGTTTTATTCATAGAATTCTGTAGACAAAACAGCTAAAGAGTATTATATTATTATTCTAATGAACGGTTTATGCACACTACTTGTTTAAATAGGAACCAATCGGAAGGCTTGCCTCATATGTATGGGAGCTGGTTGCTTGCAGGTTTTGTGTATCGCCATGTACAAATATATTCTATGCCTTGATCTCAAACCTGACTGTTCTGATGAAGAGTATGAGTGGCACCTATTGCTGTCAATGTGTACTTGATTGCTGAATACACTGGAGCTACTAAATTAACACTCGGCATTGGAATCCTGTTGTTGTGGGAGTAGTTCACCCAAGCCAATATGAAGGAAAAGCATGACAAATGGGGTCTAAAGTTGGACTTTTTGTTTATTTCTGTGTTAATATAACATTTAGTATTGTTTACCAGCAGAAATTGAGTTCTGGAGAGGTGACACTCTTGAAGCAAAGGAATCTCTCCCTAGGCTTGCAAGTGTTGCATAAGTGTGGTGTCTGCCGCTAGAACCTGCATAGTTGTGTGATGATGCATTGCAAGACAAACTGACATACTGTATAGCACGGTAACTGAGTAGCAATTGAATCCCTCTCATTTCCTCCCAGAAGGCAATGAAGCAACAGAAAAAAGGAGTTGCTGTATTTGCTGTCATGTCTAGTAAAGGAACCATATTAGCAGCAGCCAAAGAATGCATGTTAACCCACTAATGCTGAAGTTCTGCCACAAAAATTAATGTTTAGTTGCTTGTGTATCACAGAAGCCACTGTAATTATTGGGTATAGATGCATGCATAGTTGTTTTACAGAGTAAGACATCATTCAGTATTAGTGATGAAAATGCACACAGCACCACCAGTTGTATCCTTATGGATAGAATCCCATTGTCTGTTATTGACAGGAGCCCTTGAACAGAGACAGATTAACCTAGCCTCATCAGACCACCTGATGTACAACCCCACAGCAGGGATCAAACAGTAAACATATACAAGGCAGGGCAGATGGCCCTAGCCTTCATAAAAAAACAACTGGATTTATGGCCAACAGCAACAAGTTCGACATGCTACCCTACTAGAGCGTAGTAAGGAAGGAAGACTTTGGTTCTTTTAGTTGATGGCTGGAGGTTTAACGACATGGATATGCTTCATGAATTCTTGAAAAATGGCCATCAGATGTGTGTGTTCATTACAAAAACATCAATGAGAAAATTATAGTTTAAACAATACCTGACTTTCCATTTTAGCTACAAAGGGACACCAACAGCAGCTCACAAGAAGCTTGGACAGTAGCATAGGTATATGGAACTGACAATAGAAGTATGCAGTCTTGTTGTATTCACTTTTTCAGGCTTTGAATTGGAATTTGTAGAACAACTTCCAGCTGAAGCTTTCCTCAAGGGTCTCCTCATACAGAAGGTAGCATTAGCAGTTAAGAATCAAGATCCAACATCCTTGGGTGTAGCACAAAGATTAGTTGAGTCTTGTAATGCAAATTTAAGGTGTTACTGGGTCATGAGCTTTGTCTGTAAGGAAAGACTTGATAGATCTGTTGGGTTTGCCAGATCTTCTGGGCTAAAATACAGTTCCTTTTTAAACAATAAACACAGCAATCGCACAGGTCCAGCAATATTAAAATTTCTCAATAATAGTGTTTCTCAGTTGCGATTGTTTATATTGGTAGAGGGTTGCAGTGGGCCGCTGTTTCACGGATCACACTCGGTCCACCCACCCAAATTTAACTACCATGTTCAAGTCAACAACAGGGATCCAACCTCAATGCACACTAAAGGTTCTGCTTGGTTCACTAAAATGGACCACAGTGCCACTGCTCTGACAATTGTGCTCGATTCATCAAGGGGGACCACACTCAACCCCTCAAGTGCTCTAATGATCGTGCTCTATTTGCCAGGGTGTACAAGGTTTACAAACATTGCAGTAAAGGATAATTGGCCATAGTCCGTCCAGGAGGAGAAATAGACTGCAAATAATGCATGAGAATGTGCCCCAGAAGTGGTTTGCCAAATGTAAACAATTCATCCTACAAGAAAATGTCAGGCCAACCCACAGATCAGTCTGTGATACAGGTTTGGGTTCACCTGGTGATCCCAGTTTGCAACCAACAAGTTGCTTTTTCTCTTCTTCTTTCCAGCCACTCTCCTTTTAAAAGGTGACTTCCTTTTAAGGTTGCATTCTAAGATGACTGAATTTAATCAGTCCATTCCTGTCTGCATCCACTTTAACACGGCTTTTTAATTTAGAAACGTGCTTACACAAAATTAAAGACAATGTTAAAGCTACAGCAGATGTGAACAAGGCAGGCTGAATTTTGCTTCTTCGTGTGCAGACTTTCAACTTACACTAGCTTTCAATAGTTTGAAAATCACCTGGAAATGTTCATGTTTTTGATTGGAATTGATACTTTTTATAAAAATATAGCCATTACTTATGTCAAAAATGACTATTACTGCTTGAAATGACTGATTTATTAATTATTATATACGACTGCAAAGCACTATTACTCCAGCATTCTAATGGTAAAATCTCTTTATTATGTTTAAATGCTAATTGGTTAGTAGAGAAACCTTTGCAATTATGTTAACACTGCTGAAACCTGTTATTCTGTTAAATAAGGCACGTCAATTTTCTTTACATGTATTGCAACGCTCTGGAATTCTTAAATTTGAATTCGGCATTTTTTTTAAGCCGCCTTAAGAAAAATATCAGGCTACAGCGTATTGTTTTGAGAAAAGAAGGCATTTCTATGTGACAGACTGGAAGCATGTTCTCAATAGAGTCAAAACATGACTTGAGGTGTTTATGTTCTGTATCAGCATTTGTATCTCTTCTAGGACTTCCTCAACCGTGTATTATTTTCTTTTGTTGTAAGAAGACATTTTCCTACTACAAACTTCAACTCTTATTGTGATCAACCAAACAATCTGCATATACTCTCACAGAAGCTTGTGTGTGTCAAGATTTCCTGTCTTCTTCGCTTGGCTGTGGCATGTAGCAGAAGTGACCAGTCATAGACAACTATACATCATTGAAAAGGTCCGACTCTCAGCTATCCAATGGTCATGCATTTTTCTCTGTATGTGGTGTGACAGAAGTGGGAACTTTGATAAAATCAGATTCACTTGGCTGTAATGTGCTACTTGCCTCAGGATATATGTGGACAAATCACATATTTAACTAACTAATGAAAGAGCAGACAACATGTAAACCTATAATTTATTTGAAAGATAGTACACTTGGGAATGTAAAAATACAACCCCAATTCCAAAAAAGTTGGGATGCTGTGTAAAATGTAAATAAAAAAAGAATACAACGATTTGCAAATCTCATAAACCCATATTTTATTCACAATAGAACATAGAAAACATCAAATGGTGAAAGTGAGACATTTTACTGGTTCGTGAAAAAAATTACCTCATTTTGAATGTGATGGCAGCAACTCGTCTCAAATGTTGGGATGAGGGCAACAAAAGGCTGGAAAAGTAAGTGGTACTAATAAACAGCTGTAGGAACACTTTGCAACTAAGTTAATTGGCAACAAGTCACTAACATGATTGGGTATAAAAAGATCTGCAAAATACTGCATCTACAATTTGTGAAACAATTTCAGAATAATGTGCCTCTGTATAAAATTGCGAAGACTGAATATCTCATCGTCTACAGTACATATCATCAATAGATTCTGAGAATCTGGAGAAATCTCTATATGCAAGGGACAAGGCCAAAAATCAATACTGGATGACTGTGATCTTTGGGTCCTCGGGCAGCACTGCATTAAAACCAGGCATGATTCTGTCTTGGAAATCACTGCATGGGCACAGAAACACTTCCAGTAATCATTGTCTGTGAACACAGTTCACCATGCCATCCACAAATGCAGGTTAAAGCTCTATCAGGCAAAGAAGAAGCCATATGTGAACATGATCCAGAAATGCTGCAGTCTTGTCTTGGCCAACATTCATTTAAAATGTACTGAAGCAAACAGAAAAACTGTTCTGTGGTCAGATGAATCAAACTTTGAAATTCTTTACGGACAACATGGGTAACTGTGTCTTCTGGACTAAAGAGGAGAGGGCCCATCTAGCTTGTTATCAATGCCCAGTTCAAAGCCTGCATCTCTGCTGGTATGGGGGTGCATTGTGCCTATGGAACAGGCAGCTTGTACATCTCAAAATACAGGGTGGCCCACCTTCACCGAGACAGCTCCCATCTCATCTGCTCCCGGATAGGCAGCTGCAGTCGGCACAGAGATGTATTGAAGCACAAGGAGTTCACTATCAGCATCTTCTGTAAACGTGAGTACCAAATTTGATCATTTCTCTCTTCACCATGTAATGCAGTTGTCTCAGTGGAGGCGGGCCACCCTGTACAACATCAATGCTGAAAGGTAAGTACAGGTTTAAGAGCAGCATATGCTCCCACCCAGATGTCTTTTTCAGCACATTTACATATTTCAGCAAGACAATGCTAAACCTCATACTGCATCTATTATAACAACATGGCTTCGTAGTAGAAGAGTCCGGGTGCTGAACTGGCCTGCCTGCAGTCCAGACCTTTCACCAATTGAAAACATTTGGTGCACCTTGAAATGAAAAATATGACAAAAGACGACCCAGGGCAGTTGAGCAAATAGAATCCAATATCTGACAAGAATGGACAACATTCCTCTCCCAAAAGTCCAGCAACTGGTCTCCTCAGTTCCCAGACATTTATGAAGTGTTGTTAAGAGGGGATGATGCTACACAGTGGTAAACATGGCCCTGTCCCAACTTTTTTGAGATATGTTGCTACCATCAAATTCAAAATGACCTTATTCTTAAAATAGAACATTTTCTCAGTTTAGACATTTGATGTTTTTTTATGTTCTCCTGTGAATATAAATGTGGGTTTATGAGATTTGCAAAACACTGCAATCTGTTTTTATTTACATTTTACAGTGTCCTAACATTTTTGGAATTGGGGTTGTACAATTACTGCTTGTGATTGAGCTGTGGGTTTATTGAAACGAACAGAGACAACTTTGAAATATGGCAATGTCTGCCAATGGGACACCTTGTGCCGAAGGAAATGGGTGTCCTTACTTTATAATTTAACTTCGCTGGAGCTTTCTGCATTCAGTAACATCACCAAATGTGTAACTCAGCATTAACATCAATTAAAAATCATCATTTCAGATTCAAAATTGTATCCCCTCACCTGACCACCTTTGAATTCTAGCTGCTTTTCTTTTCTATACATTCATGACTTAGATGATATGGTGACCAGGCCACAGCTCTGTTTGTTACTGAAGTGTTTTGCGTGTTCTTGATCCCAGTTATAAAGGCTTGATAAAAACAAACAGTTCACAAAATAATACAAAAACTTGATGAGAACAGGACATTTAAACATTGAGGATTCAAGGTTCGAAGGACCCCAATATATTATTATCTACTACACTATATAAATTATTTCACGTTTATAGTTCTCTTTATAAAGAAAAACCTTATTAACCACCCCCCCCCCCCCCCCACCAATTGCCTTCATTATCCGAAAGACTTCTACCATGTCACCTCTTAATCTCCATTTACTTACTTTTAATATCTTGTTAATAGCTCAAACTCCACAACCCTGGAACACTTTTGATGGATCTTTTCTGGATTTTCTCTTGAGCCGTGTATCTTTTTTGTAACATGGAGCCTAAAAGTATATGTAATATTACTGGTAATCCTATCACAGGTGCATTGTATATCTTCAGATTAATCTCCCTCAATTTGTGCTTGACATGTCATGCTATGTAACACAACAACCTATTGGTGTTCTCAGTCATTTTTGTACTGTCTAGATGTGGCCATTGAGGAGTCCACTGCAACTACTACTGTATGTCCTTCTTGTAAGAAGAGGAGGTGTAACTATCTAATATTATTACCTACTATGTGTTAAACATCAAATTTCTTCGTATTACGCGTCATTTGCTGCTATGTTCAAGATCCATCCTTAATATTTTGGCCAAATTCAGGGTATTTCTATTTGCAAATGTAACCAGATTTATTTTATTGAGATCATAATATGGAGGTTGCCAAATTTAGTATCACAAAAGTTGGAAAAGGTTCTTTGCTCCACAACTGTTTGCCTTCCATGTTAGAGTCATCTGCTCCTGCACTACAACTCTTGATTTATTAACCTGTCATGAGTTACTCAAGTACTCAAAGTCAAGATAATTAATATCATACTCACTAAATGCTTTTGTTGTTTACTTACACATTTCTACCACATTAGTGAAACTCATTCTTTTTTGTCTAAAATGACTCTTTGCTATGACATTTGTACTAGATATCTTAGATCAGAATAATAAACCTGTAAAGGCTTCTCCCCTTATTGATGTTTTGACATCCAAAAATTTAAATTGCAACACACTGTAATAAAGTTAAAATTAAATTGCTCCAGTCTGATCATTTTCCACAACCTGATCCTGCTTCACTGTCTACAGTATGCCAACTAAAGGACAATTAAGGCTCTCTGCTGGTGGATCACCGTATGTTCTACACCAACTATATGTTCCCAAAACAAGTATACCTTGCTTGTTCTAATCATCAATCTTTTGGGTCTTTCTATAAGAAATAATAGTAAAATCAGTTAAATAACCTTCTGAAATTTCATCACGTGTCCAACTTTATTTTATCATTAAGACAATGTTGGGAGTCCTGATCTTAGAAGGTCCAGTGCTTTTACTCCAACCAATTTTGTGTACTTTAACACCCTGTTATTTGTTATTAACAAGAAATATTAAAGAACTGAACATTCTTTAAAATCAATTAAATAAAGCAAGAAAACAGTGTGGAAAAAAGTGAAACAGAAGTTACATTAATTTCTAAGTAACCAGAGCTAGGGTAAGCACTCTGATTAGGAGTTTAACAGCATTTATAGGGTCATTACTGTCACATATATATTGCTCATGTTACATTAAGAAATTAAATTAACCCCTCAAGGATCAGGGATGCCCACTTGGCTCTAGGATGATGGAGTGGAACGGTGTACCATAAACAGATGTAGACTACAGATTTATCTCTTTCATCTACAAATGGTGGTCTCTTGTTCTTTCTCTGGGAATGTAAGGCACCTACAGATCAACAAAAGCAGAATTTTCCTTGGCTCATTGTATTATGTGGGTAATTAAATTCTTAAGAAACCCTCGCTGACTGAATAGAAATAGCACTATTAAAATTTATTTTACAATTATTTATTTTTAACTCTGCCATGATTGTATGAATGAATAAAGAAATTAGCATCCTTGTCCTTTTTATGCTGTTTTTTGAAAGTCTTAAACAGCCACTTTTCTTGAGGAATACCGCTCCTAGTCACAGAAGACTGATGAAGATACCCATTGTAAAAGTCTGCTGCAGAAAGCCTTTTTTTCAGCTTCACAGCTGTGAATCCTACAAGACCATCCTGGGAAGGCAATGGGGAGAAAATAAAGAAGAAATGTCATAAAAACAATTCTCAATAGGCAGACATCTTAACGAGAAAATGTTTAAAGCATATTAATTATCTGTAGTCTGCCTCTAAACCAGCTTTCTAAGCATACACTATATACAAAATGTCCTTGTTATTCATGTTTCTTTCCATTATTAGACGCAGATTTATTAATTTGTCAAATGTTCTGTCACTTAAACATCAGCATTTTAAGAAACATTTGGTAAAGGCTCATAAAATGAAGGTTGTAACATAATTTCTTAATTTTTGAGAAGGAAATCAGATGACATAGTTACACGTTTAACATACAGTTTGACATCAAAATCTTGAAAGTTTTTGTTCCTTCCTTTTTTATAAAAGAGAACATCATATTACTCTGCCTATTTTGTCTCTGAAAAGCAAGATTAAGTTGTATAAGGGCTCTAAAGGCACATGCCTAGCTCACTGTGTGCAAAGGTATGAACAGCATACAACAACAGCATACAACAACACACACATGTAGCATAAGGTTTGTGTTTCAGCCACTTTTGGACACTTTTCTTAGGCTGCATTATAACAATCCACATTGTCTAATGAATGAATGTTCATACTTAATACTTCATCAAAGCAACTAAAATGCCCTTACGTCTCCATTCTAGATAATCCTTGACACTGAACAGTAATCAAAAGACCAAGATTAAAATAATTTCTTTCTGAAGTCTTTGCCATATTACTTTACCATAAAAAACAGAACAGATTTTAATAGACTCGAACAAGGACATTGTAACTTAACAATATTACTTGAGAGTCCCAATATAATGCACAACTCATGTTACTCTAGTCCAGTGGGCACCCTTATGTCTACAGGTTTTTGTTCCAAACAAGTTTTTTAACTGGATTCTTAGCCTAATGAAGAAAGTTCTAATTTCACAGTTTTTATGTTGTGAGATCAATGTAGAAATAATTAAACTAAGTGTGGTATTTTTTTTATTAGAACGTACTAAATATTTATGTTGCATAGGAATTATTAACTGTTTTTTTTATTATTTAACTTAGTTTGTAAAGTTTTCACTCTCCGTTATTTACTAATGAGCACGGGGCTAGCACTGAAGTGTTTAGTGTAGCATTTAGTGTTGGGATCAAACACTTTCAAGGCGCATTGAGTCACCAAGACTTAGTTTGAGAACTTAAAAGATTATCTAATATAACAGTTAAATGACTGTAATTTCAGTCTTGCAACCATCAAAAAACAGTCAGAATCAGAACCAGTATACTGCTTATATTTCTAAAGTGAATGCAGTTAATACTTAAAATTCTATCACCATTACAGTATTATTATTAGATTCTACTACAGTATATCAAATATCTGACTATGATGCTTACATTAGATTATACTGGTCTTTTATTTATAAATCAGTTTATTAAAATATTGTGAAGTATTTGGTCTAAGAATTTTTTACTTTTTACTAATATGAGAAAAAACTAAATGAGGTGATCAGAACTTTAAGATGATATACAGTAATATGAAAAAGTTTGGGAACCCCTCTCAGCCTGCATAATAATTTACTTTCAACAAAAAAGGTAACAGTGGTATGTCTTTCATTTCCTAGGAACATCTGAGTACATACGAACAAAGATTTTTAGTGAAGCAGTATTTAGTTGTATGAAATTAAATTTGGGTCCCCCTGTCATTGTGCTGATTTGAATGCATGTCACTGCTCAATACTGATTACTTGCAACACCAAATTGGTTGGATTAGCTCGTTAAGCCTTGAACTTCATAGACAGGTGTGTCTAATCATGAGAAAAGGTATTTAAGGTGGTCAATTGCAGGTTGTGCTTCCCTTTGACTCTCCTCTGAAGAGTGACAGCATGGGATCCTCAAAGCAACTCTCAAAAGATGTGAAAACAAAGATTGTTCAGTATCATGGTTTAGGGGAAGGCTATAAAAAGCTATCTCAGAGGTTTCAACTGTCAGTTTCAACTGTAAGAAATGTAATCAGGAAATGGAAGGCCACAGGCACAGTTGCTGTTAAACCCAAAAGGTCTGGCAAGCCAAGAAAAATACAGGAGCGGCATATGCGCAGGATCGTGAGAATGGTTACAGACAACCCACAGATCACCTCCAAAGACCTGCAAGAACATCTTGATGTAGATGGTGTATCTGTACATCGTTCTACAAGTCACCGCAATTTGCACAAAGAACATCTATATGGCAGGGTGATGAAACAGAAGCCCTTTCTGCACTCACGCCACAAACAGAGTCGCTTGTTGTATGCAAATGCTCATTTAGACAAGCCAGATTCATTTTGGAACAAAGTACTTTGGGCTGATGAGACAAAAATGGAGTTATTTAGTCATAACAAAAAGTGCTTTGCATGGCAGAAGAGGAACGCCGCATTCCAAGAAAAACACCTGCTACCTACTGTCAAATTTGGTGGAGGTTCCATCATGCTGCTGGGCTGTGTGGCTAGTTCAGGGACTGGGGCCCTTGTTAAAGCTGAGGGTCGGATGAATTCAACCCAATATCAACAAATTCTTCAGGATAATGTTCAAGAATTAGTCACAAAGTTGAAGTTACGCAGGGGTTGGATATTCCAACAAGGCAATGACCCAAAACACAGGTCAAAATCTACAAAGGCATTCATGCAGAGGGAGAAGTACAATGTTCTGGAATGGCCGTCACAGTCCCCTGACTTAAATATCATCGAAAATCTATGGGATGATTTGAAGCAGGCTGTCCATGATCGGCAGCCATCAAATTTAACTGAACTGGAGAGACTGTGTATGGAAGAATGGTCAAAAATACCTCCATCCAGAATCCAGACACTCATCAAAGGCTATAGGAGGCGTCTAGAGGCTGTTATATTTGCAAAAGGAGGCTCAAATAAGTTTTGATGTAATATCTCTGTTGGGGTGCCCAGGTTTATGCACCTGTCTAATTTTGTTATGATGCATATTGCACATTTTCTGTTAATCCAATAAACTTAATGTCACTGCTGAAATACTATTGTTTCCAGAAGGCATGTTATATATTAAAAGGAAGTTGCTACTTTGAAAGCTCAGCCAATGATAAACAAAAATCCAAAGAATTAAGAGGGGATCCCAAATTTTTTTAAATGACTATATGTATTGTACATTTTTTTTGTATTTTATACATTATTTGTTCAGACAGTCTGTGTTTTAAGCCAGCATCATTATGAGTATATGGAAATATAACAATTATTCATAAAATATTCTTGTACATTGAAACAATTAATTGATAATGGCAGCTGAAAGACTGCATACATGTAAATATACATGTATTTATTTATGTTAAATAACTTAATTCATTGAACTACACTTTTTACTGTTTAAGAATACCTTTAATTTAGTGTGTTTTACATGTGTTTCATTACATATTACTAATTAGTCACTCTTAGTTCTTGTGGTGTAATTATAAATGAATTTTATGTATGCAGCACTTTTTCTTGCTAATCTTATACTGTACTGATGCACAAAGAAATAAAAAAACATAGTACAAAACATTTGTATTTCTTCTGCATAAAACTTAATTGCTTTATCAAAACATACTGTATATCCACACAGCAGAGCATTTCATCACTAGAATTACTCAATGTAATAAATGTTTTTGAGTCATAGTGGAAGGTAAGTAGTTTTTGACTCTTTTACTTTAAGTGCTCTGCACAATCATTTGCAAAATGCATTTGATAGCAGTAATGGGCTGCCTTGTGTCTTTGTATGTCTTCACTGCTACAAGTAAGACAGTGTTTGTTTTCGCATGTGGTTATGACAAATTGCTCATCTGTTGCTTACAGCTGAAAAAAGGAAAAAAAGTTTCCTCAATGTGCTGTCCTCTTTCTCTCATCTTGTTTTTTTTTCCATTTTCCAATGCATATTGGCATTTCATGTTACACCTTCTATGAAATTAGTTAAACTGTTTTCTAAACAATGGTGTACAGCACAGGAAGCAGCCAAGTCCAGTGACAGAACCATAGCTGTGCATTACTGAATTGCCACAAGTTGACCAAGATTTTTAGCAAGAAATAACTTTAGTATTGGCAATAACACCTGACATCAGCAAAACAAAGACATGCACATCTGAAAGACTGAAGTCTTTTTTTTTTTCAAAGTCACAGACAGTACAGACTTGTCAGTATCACAGAAGAATGGCCAGCCCTGATGCCTGTGTAGCTTTAAAAAGTGAGCAGAGTGGCAATTTTCTATCTGTCTACACATGATTGTCACCCTGTTAGAGCACTAATGTTGTTTATGAACGTGTACCAGTTTCTATTCTGACGGTAGTGGCTGTAATGTGCTGTGCTGCACAAATAAAAATTATTGGAAACTGAAGATACATTTTAATAGCTGGTGTAAATGTAATCTGGCTAAATTATATATAAATATGATCAATGTATGAAATAAACAATAAAGGCAGTCTTTTAAGGAAATTAACCCACCATAGCAGGTAGTGTGTGACTTGTGTGTGACTTAAAAAGTCCATGGGCCTTCAGCTTGACACCTCTGAGCAACAGTCAATACCAGAATGCAAAAATTGAGACTTATTAAGAGTACTTATTGACTGAATAAATCCTTATTTTAAGCAAAACAAATTGCACCATTGCACTCCTATTTATCAGGAGGGTGAATCATAGCAATTAGGCAGAACCCCACAGCAATCTCTATGGCTTTTAAAATTATAATGTAAAACAGTTAACATTTAAACAAAAAATGAAAAATTTCTCAAACAAAAATTAATTTTAAATGCATATATGTAAATAATGCTCCAACGTAAAACATTCAAATTACCAAAGTCTTGTAAACAATGAAAATTTATTCAAGGCTCCAAATTCTCAAACGTCTACCACAAGCCTCTGGATGCACTTCTCAGGCTTATGAAGAATTCATGTATTAAATAAAATGAGCATTTAAGGAGCATTAAGGTCACCAAAAGGCACCCAGGATTAATAGTCAGGGCTGAAATCTTGCAAATGAACAATATTCACCCTGAAAGCATGGATCAGTACTTACAGGTTTGAAACGCAAGACATTTGGGTGCATTTTAAAATGATCCAGTAAATCCAACCAATATGAGACTTGTCCTACCTATTATCCTACCTATGCATAAGGGCAGATAAAGTATGGTGCAAAAGTAAATAAAGAAACTTTGCGTCCAGATATCTTTTGAAAATTTACCAGTAGTTTAAGGACTGCTGCCATGAAATTCTGTGGGTCAGATATACATAGTACCACATCATCTGCATATAGTGATATTTTCTGTTCCAAGTCCTCTGAAAAATCTCCTTTATCTCTGGTAAATTTTGATAATGAACAGCCAATGGCTCAATGGTGATTTCAAAGAGCAATGGTGATAGGGGACATCCTTGTTGAGTTCTGCATTCTAGTTTGAAGAAGTCTGAAATAATGTTGTTAATAAGAACTGAGGCTTCTGGACTAGTATTGAGTAGTTTGATGCATGCACATATGTTTAGGCCAAACCCAAATTTGTGTAATATGATGAATAGGTAGTCCCATTCAACCACATCAAATGCTTTTTCTGCATCCAAAGATAGTAAGATCTTTGTTTAGATTTAATGGCTGAATATATTAAATAAAGTCAAAGATTAAAAGCTAATTATTATTATTTCCTTTAATAAATCCTGTTTGGTCTTGTGATATTACAAAAGGAAACACTTTCACAATCCTTCTAGCTAGAACTATAGAGAGTATCTACCGTCATCATTCAGGGGTGAGATTGGTTTCCTTGATGCACATTGTTATCAAGTCCTTATTTTTTCTTAGGAAAGATGGAAATAAGTACTTGGCAAAAAGTATGAGATAGAATTTTGTTGTCTTTAGCTTCTATAAATATTGCTAATAATAGTGGAGTTAACTTATTTGAACATTTTCTTTTATAAAATTTCACTGGGTAGCCATCAGGAACTGCTAATTTCCCACTCTGAAGTAAGTTTATAACGTCTTGTAATTCTGACAGTGTCAGTGGTTTATCTACTTCCACATCACTAAGAGTATCTAGCCGTGGTATCTACAATGAGTCAAAAAAATTGTGTCTTATTTTCTTTAGACTGAGTAGAATATAAGGACTCTCTAAATGTGTGGGTTATATTTTTATGGTCTATGTTTTTATTCAGTCTGTGTGTAAACGTTAGAAGAACCGAAAATCACTCTGGCTGTAAAAGTGCTGTCGGCATAAGTCTCGAGCATTACTTAGGCAACGTTATAGGCTGGTTATGTGTAAGCATAACTTCTGAGCATCACATGGGCAAAGGCGTCAATGCATCTTCTTCTCTCACCTGTGTGATCAGTAACCCCCTCCATAATGATGGTGTCTTGTAAGAAATGTCTTTCAGCAGCCCAGGTGTTGCACGCCCTAGCTAGTACAGTGTTTCCCAAACTCGGTCCTGGTGAACCCCTGTGGCTGCAGGTTTTTGTTCCAGCCAGCTTCTGTTCTTAATTGAACTTCTGGGCTAATTAAGTGAACTGATATTTCCCAAGCTCTGTGTTTAGGAACAATATAGAAATTAGAATTAAGTTTGTTAAAAAAAAAATATTAAAATGTACCAAGCAGTTACAGTGCATCCGGAAAGTATTCACAGCGCATCACTTTTTCCACATTTTGTTATGTTACTGCCTTATTCCAAAATGGATTTAAATTCATTTTTTTCCTCAGAATTCTACACACAACACCCCATAATGACAACGTGGAAAAAAGTTTGAGATTTTTGCAAATTTATTAAAAATAAAAAAATTGAGAAAGCACATGTACATAAGTATTCACAGCCTTTGCCATGAAGCTCAAAATTGAGCTCAGGTGCATCCTGTTTCCCCTGATCATCCTTAAGATGTTTCTGCAGTTTAATTGGAGTCCACCTGTGGTAAATTCAGTTGACTGGACATGATTTGGAAAGGCACACACCTGTCTATATAAGGTCCCACAGTTGAAAGTTCATGTCAGAGCACAAACCAAGCATGAAGTCAAAGGAATTGTCTGTAGACCTCCGAGACAGGATTGTCTCAAGGCACAAATCTGGGGAAGGTTACAGAAACATTTCTGCTTCTTTGAAGGTCCCAAAGAGCACAGTAGCATCCATCCTCCGTAAGTGGAAGAGGTTCGAAACTACCAGGACTATTCCTAGAGCTGGTCGGCCATCTAAACTGAGCGATTGGGGGGAGAAGGGCCTTAGTCAGGGAGGTGACCAAGAACCCGATGGTCACTCTGTCAGAGCTCCAGAGATCCTCTGTGGAGAGAGGAGAACCTTCCAGAAGGACAACCATCTCTGCAGCAATCCACCAATCAGGCCTGTATGGTACAGTGGCCAGACGGAAGCCACTCCTTAGTAAAAGGCACATGGCAGCCCGCCTGGAGTTTGCCAAAAGGCACCTGAAGGACTCTTAGACCATGAGAAAGAAAATTCTCTGGTCTGAAGAGACAAAGATTGGACTCTTTGGTGTGAATGCCAGGCGTCACGTTTGGAGGAAACCAGGCACCACTCATCACCAGGCCAATACCACCCCTACAGTGAAGCATGGTGGTGGCAGCATCATGCTGTGGGGATGTTTTTCAGCGGCAGGGACTGGGAGACTAGTCAGGATAAAGGGAAAGATGACTGCAGCAATGTACAGAGACATCCTGGATGAAAACCTGCTCCAGAGCGCTCTTGACCTCAGACTGGGGTGACAGTTCATCTTTCAGCAGGACAACGACCCTAAGCACACAGCCAAGATATCAAAGGAGTGGCTTCAGGACAACTCTGTGAATGTCCTTGAGTGGCCCAGCCAGAGCTCAGACTTGAATCCGATTGAACATCTCTGGAGAGATCTTAAAAAGGCTGTGTACCGACGCTTCCCATCCAACCTGATGGAGCTTGAGAGGTACTGCAAAGAGGAATGGGCGAAACTGGCCAAGGATAGGTGTGCCAAGCTTGTGGCATCATATTCAAAAAGACTTGAGGCTGTAATTGCTGCCAAAGGTGCATCGACAAAATATTGAGCAAAGGCTGTGAAAACTTATGTACATGTGCTTTCTCAGTTTTTTTATTTTTAATAAATTTGCAAAAACCTCAAGTAAACTTTTTTCATGTTGTCATTATGGGGTGTTGTGTGTAGAATTCTGAGGAAAAAAATGAATTTAATCCATTTTGGAATAAGGCTGTAACATAACAAAATGTGGAAAAAGTGATGCGCTGTGAATACTTTCCGGATGCACTGTATATAGGAATAATGTATTTTTTTTCTTTTTAACAGTATTTTCATCTTGATTTTCATTCTACTTTTCTAGGTGTTCTAATTGTTTTATTGATCCATTATTTACTAATTAGTGGGTCTGACTCTAAAGTAGTTGCAGCCTTTGATTATTCAGTGTTGTTTGCCTGGGTGTCTGATCTGCTCGTTTTAAATTGTCATTATTAAGATACAATGAAGAGGGAAAAACTTCACAGAGAAAGGTCAAAGTATAATGAAATCAACAAAAGAAAGTTAAGCATTTAAATTTATAGCAAAAGCAGAAATATTTCTAAATGTCTTATAAATGTAAAAACCATGGGCTTTTCTGAATGTCGAATAAAACAAAAAAAAAAACAGCTAATTAAATGAGATCAGTGCTATCAGGTGTTGTCAATGGTTAGGAATCCGGCTGAAACAAAAACCTGCAGCCACAGGGGTTCACCAGGACCGAGTTTGGGAAACACTGAGCTAGTATGAGCAGTGATGGTGAGGATGTTGATGAGGAAGTGAATCTGTCCTCAGGTGGTGAAATTGAAGTGGACAGTGAGCCCAGAAGTGATTTTGATGAATCCAAAAGTGACCCTCGCATCTGGCTGTCTGTTGACCCTGCTTCATATAAACCATTGCCACCTTGTTTTGATTTTTTGGGGCAGACAGGAATAAAAGTGGATGTTGACAGCCAAGATCCTCCCACTTACGTTAAGTTATTCCTGGATGATAATGAGATCAATAGAATTGATGTCGAGACGAATCATTACGTTGAACAGTGTCAGGCAAATAACCGTACACCTAAGCAGTTTTCCCTTGTAAAAAGATGGGAACCAATAACTGCCGATGATATCTGGGCCTTTTTAGGCTTATTGATATTGCAAGGACTTGTAGTGAAACCTGAGTAGTGATGGTACTGGTCCAAGAACAAAATTTTGCCAACACTGTTCTTTGGAGAAATTATGTCTGAGTGTAGGTTTTCACTAATTATGAAATATCTGCACTTTACCAACAATGAGGACTTTGAGGAGAATACCCATACAGTACCCAAACCAAAGAAAATCTGGGAAATATACCAGGTCACTGCAGCAAAATTTACATTTTAGAACTTGATGTCAGCATCGATGAAAATCTCATGGCTTATAAGGGCAGACTGTCATGGATACAGTACATCGCGTCAGAAAGAGCAAAGCAAAAGAGCAAAGTTTTACCAGCTTTGTGAATCTAAAACGGGATACATCTAGAATTCGGTTCTGTACATAGGAAAAGGGACAATGTTTGAACTGAAATACAATCAGTACGGAGTTGCTACATCATCAGGGCTGACTTTGATAGATGCTCTGTTTGATCAAGGTTACTGTATAACCATTGACAATTTTTATACATTTCCAGAGCTATTTGACATCTTGCTGCAAAGAAGACTGACACACATGGAACAGTGCATCCTAAACATCGTGGCATGCCTGAATACTTTGGGAGAGCTAAATTACAATGTGGTACGCTAGTAGCTTGGCAAAAGGGTACAGTGCTTGTGCTGAAATTGAATAACAAGAAAGATGTTTGTCTTCTTAGCACTGTACGTAATGCAGCTACAGTCACTATATAGGCAAAAGGTTAGGAAGCTTTGTGCTGTGGTCAACTACAATAGCACAATGGGCAACTTCGATCATGCTGATCAAGAATTTACTTTCTGTCTCGTTATGCGGAAGCAACAAAAGAAACATTACAAAAAGATATTTCATCATCTGGTGGAACAGTGCATTTGGAATGCATTCGTTTTATACAAAAAAAGAAGCTGGTGAAACTGTATCTCATGAAAACTTTACATGCCAGCTTATAGAACAAATCATTACCGCACATCAACACCACTGCTTAAGAGACATGGTCGACCCAGCTCATAGATAGATAGATAGATAGATAGATAGATAGATAGATAGATAGATAGATAGATAGATAGATAGATACTTTATTAATCCCAAGGGGAAATTCACATTGTGGATTGATACAGAGCATCTTATTGGTAGACATTTTATTGATTATATAGAACCAACAGAAAAAAACACAATCCAATATGTACCTGTGCAATATGCTGTTCAAAAATGGATAAATCTGGGAAGAAAATCAGAAAAGAAACATGCTATTATTGTCCTGACTGTGACGTTGGATTGTGTCTTTCACCATGGTTTAAAATTTACCATACAAAGGACACATTTTGAGATCATATACTGTTTTGGTATTATTAGTAGTATTATTATTACTATTTTTTATTATTTGTTCATTTCAAAATATTTGAATTCATCATTATTATTATTTGTACCATTATTATAGTTTTGGGATTTAATAAATATGTAATTTTTAATGCCAAAAAATGCAATGCTTTTTACATGTTTTTTTGGAATAAAATACAACACTAAGGAGGTTATTTCATGATTGTGACCTTTGACATTCCAGCTGATAAAGTTCAACGTTTGGTCATAAAAAATTGCTTCAGAACTTTTGCTTACATTTTTGTAGTCTTCATTTTTACATATGGTATCTTTGACCTAGATTTCATATTACTGCCAGGTGTTATGGCCATGAAGTCTATTGCTGTGTTGGAACTAACGGTTATTGTGGAGGAAAGGATAAATTCCATGTCCAGAACAAAACACACCACCCAACAGAGGTGTAGAAAGGGTTCAAACTGAGGTATCTTTTGAAAAGTACAGTACAAATATAATACACCAAGGATATGATCTTAAATACTCCCAAAACAATAAACCTAGGGAATTTTGTTAAACAGTTCCCATGTAGATTGAGATAACATATAATAATACATTCCCAAAACAGAGTGCCACCCACACCCGCTCAAAGTACTCTACTTTGCAGTCACCTGGAGTACTGGAGGAAACAAGGAGGACTTGGAAACCTTTCTACTGACTGTGCTAATTCTATAAGCTGCGCCCAGTAGAGGGTGGGTGGGTGAAAAGCTGGCTTAGATCATTCTGACTTTCATAATGCAGAAATTAAATACCATCAGACCTAACTATTTGACTGTCTCATTTCTGTCTTCCGACCGTGGCCTTCCAGAGGTTTAGATTTTTCCCTAGGGCCCATCGTAGGAATTTTTAGTTTTCCTCTTCTCCGTGTCAGCTGGTCAAACAATCACATTCACGAATCAAGAATTTCATCTACATCCTAAATCAACTGAAACTGCTATGGACTGTTTTATTTGATTTTGTATCTTTTCATTAACTTTAAATAACATCAAATTGTTCCTACTCAATGGGTTGCCATGTACATATGCCTAGGTCCATCCATCCTCTTCCACTTATCTGAGATCGGGTCGCGGGGGCAGCAGCTTGAGCAGAGAAGCCCAGACTTCCCTCTCCCCAGCCACTTCTACTAGCTTTTTCGGGGGAATCCCGAGGCGTTCCCAGGCCAGCCGAGAGACATAGTCCCTCCAGCATGTCCTGGGTTTTCCCCGTGGCCTCTTCCAAGTTAGACGTGCCCAGAACACCTCACCAGGGAGGCGTCCAGGAGGCATCCTGATCAGATACCCGAGCAACCTCATCTGACTCCTCTCAATACGGGTGAGCAGTGGCTCTGCTCTGAGCTTCTCCCGGATTACTGAGCTTCTCACCCTATCTATATGGGAAAGCCCAGACACCCTGTGGAGGAAACTCATTTCAGCCGCTTGTATTCGCAATCTCTTTCGTTCGGTCATTACCCGCAGCTCATGACCATAGGTGAGGGTAGGAACGTAGCTCGACTGGTAAATTGAGAGCTTTAACTTACGGCTCAGCTCCTTTCTCACCACGACAGACCGATGCAGAGCCTGCATCACTTCGGATGCTGCACTGATTCACCTGTCAATCTCCCACTCCATTCTTCCCTCACTTGTGAACAAGACCCCAAGATACTTGAACTCCTCCACTCCACTCTTTTCCGGCTGCGAACCATGGTATCAGATTTGGAAGTGCTGATTTCCATCCCAGCCGCTTCACACTCGGCTGCGAACCGATCCGGGGAGAGCTGAAGATCATGGCCTGATGAAGCAAACAGGACATCATCATCTGCAAAAAACAGTGACCCAATCCTGAGCCCACCAAACCGGACCCCCTCAACACCCTGGCTGCTCCTGGAAATTCTGTCCATAAAAGTTATGATCGGTGACAAAGGGCAGCCCTGGCAGAGTCCAACTTTCACCGGAAACAGGTTCGACTTACTGCCGGCAATGCGGACCAAGCTCTGACACCGGTTGTACAGGGACAGAACAGCCCTTATCAGGGGGTCCGGTACCCCATACACCCCGAGAACCCCCCACAGGATTCCCCGAGGGACACAGTCGAATGCCTTTTCCAAGTCCACAAAACACATGTAGACTGGTTGGGCAAACTCCCATGCACCCTCTGGGACCCTGCCAAGGGTGTAGAGCTGGTCCACTGTTCCGCGACTAGGACGAAAACCACACTGTTCTTCCTGAATCCTCTGTAGTTGGAACACACCCTCTGGTCCCCTTTACATATACCTAGGTAAAATGTAGATAAACAGTTAGGTCCATAAATATTTGAACAGAGACAACTTTTTTCTAATTTTGGTTCTGTACATTACCACAATGAATTTTAAATGAAACAACTCAGATGCAGTTGAAGTGCAGACTTTCAGCTTTAATTCAGTGGGGTGAACAAAACGATTGCATAAAAATGTGAGGCAACTAAAGCATTTTTTGAACACAATCCCTTCATTTCAGGGGCTCAAAAGTAATTGGACAATTGACTCAAAGGCTATTTCATGGGCAGGTATAGGCAAGTCTGTCGTTATGTCATTATCAATTAAGCAGATAAAAGGCCTGGAGTTGATTTGAGGTGTGGTGCTTGCATGTGGAAGATTTTGCTGTGAACAGACAACATGCGGTCAAAGGAGTTCTCCATGCAGGTGAAAGAAGCCATCCTTAAGCTGCGAAAACAGAAAAAACCCATCTGAGAAATTGCAACAATATTACGAGTGGCAAAATCTACAGTTTGGTACATCCTGAGAAAGAAAGCAAGTACTGGTGAACTCAGCAACGCAAAAAGATCTGGACGTCCACGGAAGACTTTCTAGTCTTCTGTTTCTAGACTTTTCTCTAGCGCCCTCAACACCATCCGACCTCTGCTCCTTAAGGACAAGCTGACAGAGATAGGAGTAGATTCATACCTAGTGGAATGGATCGTGGACTATCTTACAAACAGACCTCAGTATGTGCGTCTCGGGAACTGCAGGTCTGACATTGTGGTCAGCAACATAGGAGCGCTGCAGGGGACTGTACTTTCTCCGGTAACTGTTCAGCCTATATACATCGGACTTCCAATACAATTCGGAGTCCTGCCACGTGCAAAAGTTCGCTGACAACACTGCTATCGTGGGCTGCATCAGGAGTGGGCAGGAAGAGGAGTATAGGAACCTCATCAAGGACTTTGTTAAATGGTGCAACTCAAACCACCTTCAACTGAACACCAGCAAAACCAAGGAGCTGGTGGTGGATTTTAGGAGGCCCAGGCCCCTCCTGGACCCCATGATCAACAGAGGTGACTTTGTGCAGAGGGTACAGACCTATAAATACCTGGGAGTGCAGCTGGATGATAAATTGGACTGGACTGTCAATACTGATTCTCTGTGCAAGAGAGGACAGAGCCAGCAATACTTCCTTAGAAGACTGGTGTCCTTCAACATCTGCAGTAAAATGCTGCAGATGTTCTATCAGACGGTTGTGGCGAGCGCCCTCTTCTACGCGGTGGTGTGCTGGGGAGGCAGCATTAAGAAGAAGGACACCTCACGCCTGGACAAACTGGTGAGGAAAGCAGGCTCTATTGTAGGCATGGAGCTGGACAGTTTGACATCTGTGGCAGAGCGACGGGCGCTCAGCAGGCTCCTATCAATTATGGAGAATCCACTGCATCCACTAAACAGTGTCTCGTTCCTCCCTTTTTTAATTATTATTTGTCTGTTTTTACCTGCATTTGTATTACTCTTTAATTTAATATTGTTTTTTTGTACCAGTATGCTGCTGCTGAAGTATGTGAATTTCCCCTTGGGATTAATAAAGTATCTATCTATCTACGACAACAGTGGTGGATGATCGCAGAATCATTTCCATGGTGAAGAGAAACCCCTTCACAACAGCCAACCAAGTGAACAACACTCTCCAGGGGGATAGGCTTATCGATATCAAAGTCTACCATAAAGAGAAGGCTGCATGAAAGTAAATACAGAGGGTGCACTGCAAGGTGTAAGCCACTCATAAGCCTCAAGAGTAGAAAGGCTAGATTGGACTTTGCTAAAGAACATCTAAAAAAGCCAGCAAAGTTCTGGAAAAACATTCTTTGGACAGATGAAACAAAGATCAACCTCTACCAGAATGATGGCAAGAAAAAAGTATGGAGAAGGCGTGGAACAGCTCATTATCCAAAGCATACCACATCATCTGTAAAACACGGTGGAGGCAGTGTGATGGCTTGGGCGTGCATGGCTACCAGTGGCACTGGGACACTAGTGTTTATTGATGATGTGACACAGGACAGAAGCAGCCGAATGAATTCTGAGGTGTTCAGAGACATACTGTCTGCTCAAATCCAGCTAAATGCAGTCAAATTGATTGGGCGGCGTTTCATGATACAGATGGACAATGACCCAAAACATACAGCCAAAGCAACCCAGGAGTTTATTAAAGCAAAGAAGTGGAAAATTCTTGAATGGCCAAGTCAGTCACCTGATCTTAACCCAATTGAGCATGCATTTCACTTGTTGAAGACTAAACTTCAGACAGAAAGGCCCACAAACAAACAGCAACTGAAAGCCGCTGCAGTAAAGGCCTGGCAGAGCATTCAAAAGGAGGAAACCCAGCATCTGGTGATGTCCATGAGTTCAAGACTTCAGGCTGTCATTCTCAGCAAAGGGTTTTCAACCAAGTATTAGAAATGAACATTTTATTTCCCGTTATTTAATTTGTCCAATGACTTTTGAGCCCCTGAAATGAAGGGATTGTGTTCAAAAAATGCTTTAGTTGCCTCACATTTTTATGCAATCGTTTTGCTCGCCCCACTGAATTAATGCTGAAAGTCTACACTTCAACTGCATCTGAGTTGTTTCATTTAAAATTCATTGTAGTAATGTACAGAACCAAAATTAGAAAAAAGTTGTCTCTGTCCAAATATTTATGGACCTAACTGTACACTATATATATTTATTTATTTAATTTTATTGAATTTATTGTAATCATTCCATACAAATAGATCTATTTTTACAAAAATTAGGATTGAAAACAAATTTACTCCCACCCCTGAGAAAGAGAACATGGCCAACGGAGTAAAACTTTAAGCTAGTAAAAATAGTTTAATAGGCAGATAAAGATAAATGGAGAAGAAAAAGAAATGGGAAGAGAATTTGCTTCCTGAGTGCTTTAAGAGCTTATTCTAAAATATTATTGATTAGATCCTGCTAGGTTTTGAAAAAGTTCTGCATAGATCCTATGAGTGAGAATTTGATTTTTTCCAATTTCAAATAATATAAAACATCAGTTACCCACTGACTTAAAAGAGGAGAGTTAGGATTCTTCCAGTTTAGCAAAATAAGTCTGTGTGCCAATAGTGTAGTAAAAGCAATCACAGTTTGTTTGTTCTTCTCCACTTTAACCCCATCTGGATGTACACCAAACACAGCTGTTAATGGGTTAGAAGGGATTGTGACACCAAGGTTGTCTGAAAGGTACTTAAAAATTTTTGTCCAGAATGATGTTAATTTGGTGCAGGCCCACACTCCTTTTCTGATATGTTGAGTGAAAGATCCTTTTCCCATTGTTCTTGGATCTTTGAAAGGGAGGGACTGTAAAATAATTTTATATATTGCAGAAATGCTGTCTGAGTCCTTGAAACTGAGCAATATTTTTTCCAGCATAGAGGAAGGTGGGAGATGAGGAAAATCAGGCAAGGTTCTGTTTAACAAAGTTTCTAATTTGAAGATAGTGAAAGAAATGTGTTGCTGGAAAGTTAAATTTGGAATGTAATTGTTCATTGGATGCAAAGATGTCTATATAAAGATCTTTAAGTAATTTAATCCCAAATGTTTTCCAGATATTAAAAACTGCATATGCTTGTGAGGGTTGAAAAAGGTGATTTTCATGAATAGGTGCCACAGATAAAAGATTCTCCATCTTAAAATGCTTTCTACATTGGTTCCATATTCTGAGTGAGTGAAGCACAATTGGGTTATTAGTATATCGGTGATAACTAGCATTAATAGGGGCACAAAGCAGGGAATATAAAGAAGTACTGAAGGATTTTATTTCTATTGCGCACCAAGCCTGTGTATGTTCATCTGTTTGTGTCCAGGTTTTTATAGCTTGTATGTTTGCTGCCCAGTAATAAAACTGAAAGTTGGGTAGAGCCATGCCACCTTCTGCCTTAGGTCTTTGTAGGGTTGCACTTTGAATACGTATATGTTTTAAGTTCCAAATAAATGAGGTTATGGTTGAATCTAATTGCTTAAAAAATGATTTATTGATGTATATTGGAATGTTTTGAAATAAAAAGAGAAGCTTAGGAAGGATATTCATCTTAACAATGTTAATTCTTCCAGCTAGAGTGAGGTTGACCATCTATGCAAGTCTTGCTTAATTTTTTCCATACAGACAGCGAAATGTTGTTGATAAAGAGCTTTATGGTTGTGATATTTACCCCCAGGTATTTAAACTGATTTGGAATGATAAAAGGGAAGGTGTCCAATCCAATACTGTATGCTTGTGAATTCACTGGAAAGAGCACACTTTTATTCAAATTAATTCTGAGACGAGAGATCTTTTGAAATTCTGTAAGTGCTGTTAAGACTGCAGGCACAGTATTTTGTGGGTCTGATATATACAGTACCATATCATCTGCATATAGAGAAATTTTCTGTTCAAGTCCTTCTCTGATAATCCCCTTTATCTGATAAGCATTTCGACAGTGAACTGCCAGTGGCTTGAAGGCTACTGCAAATAGCAGTGGTGACAAGGGGCATCCTTGTCTGGTACCACGTTCTAGTTTAAAGTCATCTGAACAAATGTTGTTAATACAAACTGAAGCTTCTGGATCGGTATACAGTAGTTTGATCCATGCACAAATGTTTGGGCCAAACCCAAATTTGTCTAATGTAGTGAAAAGGTAGTTCCATTCAATCATATCAAATGCTTTTTCTGCATCCAACGATAATATCATCACTGGGGTGTTTGACTTTGCTGGTGAATATATTACATTAAACAGGCGTCGAAGATTGGAAGCTAAGTGTCGGCCTTTAATAAATCCAGTTTGATCTTGTGATATTACCGTAGGTAGCACTTTCTCCATCCTTCTAGCTAAGACTTGAGAGTATCTTAACATCATTATTCAGAAGTAAAATTGGTCTGTATGATGCACATTGTAATAAGTCCTTATTTTGTTTAGGAAAGACGATGATTAATGCTTGGCGAAAAGTTTGAGGTAGAATTTGATTGTCTCTAGCTTCTGTAAATGTTGCTAATAAGAGGAGAGCTAGCTGAGTGGAGGATTTCTTATAAAATTCGACAGGGTAGCCATCAGGGCCTGCTGCTTTCCCACTCTAAAGTGACTTTATAGCATCTAGTAATTCTGATATTTTTATATATTAATTAGATCAGGTTGTTCTATTGTCAACCTTAATATACAAAAATTTTAAATAGAAAACCCTTTTCTGATAAGTGTGAAGGTTTGTTTTGTAATTTAGTGGTTAAATTTTGTTTAACAATACCTGGTTGATTTTGTACTTAGTATACTTACAAATATTAGAAATTATCATAGTATTAATTAATGATAATAATCTTAGTAAATGTGGTATATCTTTGTTTTTGTTGATTAATCTGTGGAAAACACCTTGAGTTGCATGTAAATGTATAAGCTGCTACATAAATAAAGTTATTATTATTACCACCACCATCTGGTGCAATGAAGAATTCGCAACAGATTCTATGATAATGAGCTGGTCAGAACCTGATACAGAAACACAACCCTCAACTATAAAATTTCCACCATGTTTTAAGATGGTATCAGATTCTTTTGATCAAATACTATCTTTGGATTTCATCAACATGTCTTAAGGCACCATGGCCAGATAACTCTCCATTTGCCTTGCCTGTCTAAAGCACATTGTTCCAGGAGTCCTCCACACCTAGGTGTTCATGAGTAAACTTTAGTCTTGCCCTAATGTTCTTTGTGGAAAGCAAATGTTTCCTTCAAGCATCCTTCCATGTAGATCTAATCACATCACATGTGATGAAGGCCATGGAGTGGCTGCTGCTTCACCACCTGAGGCCACAGGTCCGCCACGCCTTCGACCCTCTGCAGTTTGTATACTAGGAGAAGGTGGGAGCGGAGGATGCCATCATCTATATGCTACACCGATCCCTCTCCCACTTGGACAGAGTCAGTGGTGCTGTAAGAATTATGTTTCTGGACTTCTCTAGCGCCTTCAACACCATCTAACCTCTGCTCCTTAGGGACAAGCTGACAGAGATAGGAGTAGATTCATACCTGGTGGCATGGATTGTGGACTATCTTACAGACAGACCTCAGTATGTGCGTCTCGGGAACTGCAGGTCTGACATTATGGTCAGCAACACAGAAGCGCCGCAGGGGACTGTACTTTCTCCAGTCCAGTTCAGCCTATATACATCGGACTTCCAATACAACTCAGAATCCTGCCACGTGCAAAAGTTCGCGGACGACACTGCTATCATGGGCTGCATCAGGAGTATAGGAACCTAATCAAGGACTTTGTTAAATGGTGCGAATCAAACCACCTACAACTGAACACCAGCAAAACCAAGGAGCTGGTGGTGGATTTTAGGAGGACCAGGCCCCTCATGGACCCCGTGATCATCAGAGGTGACTGTGTGCAGAGGGTGCAGACCTATAAATACCTGGGAGAGCAGATGGATGATAAATTGGACTGGACTGCCAATACTGATTCTCTGTGCAAGAGAGGACAGAGCCGACTATACTTCCTTAGAAGGCTGGCGTCTTTCAACATCTGCAATAAGATGCTGCAGATGTTCTATCAGACGGTTGTGGCAAGCGCCCTCTTCTATGCGGTGGTGTGCTGGGGAGGCAGCATAAAGAAGAGGGACGCCTCACGCTTGGACAAACTGGTGAGGAAGACAGGCTCTATTGTAGGCACAGAGCTGGACAGTTTGACATCCATGGCAGAGCGACAGGCGCTGAGCAGGCTCCTGTCAATCATGGAGAATCCACTGCATCCACTAAACAGTACCATCTCCAGACAGAGGATCAGCTTTAGCGACAGACTGCTGTCACTGTCCTGTTCCACTGACAGACTGAGGCGATTGTTCCTCCCCCACACTTTTCAACCATTTAATTCCACTCGGGTTGGTAAATGTTAACATTATACAAAGTTATTGTCTGTTATACTTGCATTTTTATCACTCTTTAATTTAATATTGTTTTTTATCAATATGCTGCTGCTGGAGTATGTGAATTTCCCCTTGGGATTAGCTATCTATCTATCTATCTATCTATCTATCTATCTATCTATCTATCTATCTATCTATCTATCTATCTATCTATCTATCTATCTATCTATCTATCTATCTATCTATCTATCTATCTATCTAATTTGTGCCTCTTTCTAATGGTAGTGTCAAGCACTTTGACATGAACAGTGGCAAGGCTACCTTTAAGTCCCTTGATGAAATTCTGGAGTTTTTAAGAGACTTCTTTTAGCATCTTGCATTGTGCTCTCAGGCTGAGCTTGATGAAGTGGCCTGACCTGGTCTGGTCAAGTTGTCAGTTGTTCGAAAATCTTCTCCACGTGCCGATTATCTTCCAGACAGTAGAATCATTGACTTCCAATTTTTTTGGAGATCTTTTTAAATCCCTGCTCAGACACAGAGCATCTATAACCATTCTAAAGGCCTCAAGAGAGTTATTTCACCCCTAGACATGGGCAACAACACACTTGGTTCCTCCAAGATCCTTTCAAATTATTTTTCTAATCATTTTCACCTGATCTGGTGCACCCAGTTCTAATTTTAGGAATTTGAGGGAGTGAGGGAATGTAGGGGTGTACTTACTTTTTCTACAAGTGAAATTTGCATTAATGTTTATTTAAATTACAAAGGACTATAAAAAGTAAGTGTGACATGATGTGTTACATTAAATCACCTTTACCTTTAGATACTCTTTAAATGAAGATGAAATCTTGATATGTCCACATGTGTTAAAAAAGAAAAAACATTTCATGCTTCACTCATAATTCTTTAAGTGATTCCCTGCTTGGTTGCTATAGTTAAACATATGAGCTGAATAAGGCAGCTTTGTCTGTGACAAACTAAAGAATTACTTGACCCCACCCATCCAATATTCTCAGGGATATGTACACCGTGAACTTTGTTGGTATTATATACTACACACTCAAGACTAGTTTAAAGTTTACTGTACTATGTACTGCTGATATTCTCACATTGGTTGCCAGTAGCATTCAAATGAAACTATCTTTGCTATGATTTTCTAAAGAAGCAACATTATTTGTCTGCAGAGAAAAAGAAAAATATATTGAAAGCCAGAAAATCGTGCAGTTTTATTAATATTAAATATTAAACAAGTAAATTCACAGGTAACTCGATCAGTCTTTTGCCATTAACCAATATCATATGGGTAGTATCAAACTTCATTTTACAAATGAAGGTACTTTACCAAATTCCAGAAAGTGTACTTCATGGATCTGCACAGTATGTGCAAACATACATTTTAAAATAGTTAAGAAGTATACAGACACTAAGGATTAAAATACACATACAATACAAACTTTATGCACTGTGCTCTATATTGTACTCACAGAAAACAAAAAATATCACAGATGGCTTCTGGTCATGTCATGTATGTTTTAGTGTGGAAATAAAGTAGTGAGTTAACCATGTAATACAAGGCTGAACAACACGTATCAACAGCTGAATGATTTCTTTGAGTATGTTGGCATTTTTCAGGGCTCTGGGTTCATGTATTGTTATGGATGTCATCAATTCAATAACAACATATCAGATACAACAATTTACTTGAAAATCAATCCACAGAAAAGAAGAGAAAAATAGAAATACAAGGAAAAATAGCAAAAGAATACTGAACCTACAACCAAGGACAGTGACCATAAACTTTAATTTAGCTTAAGGTTTTAAGTTGTCTGTCAAATATTAATCAAGTGGATTGCCAGATTCTCAGTGGTCTACATCAGAAAACAGATGTTTGCCATTTTTTTTTTTGGTATTTACTACACTGCACTCCGACCCACAATTTCACCTCTGGGATGTAAATGAAAAAAATGTAATTATAAACAGTATCCTTTAAACTACATTGTAGAAATATAAGTAGTTCTGGATAAACTCAAAATAGAAGTAGAATGAAAGTAAAACTCAACTATACCTGCTAGAAACAAAATTTAGTTTGTAACATATACAGTAACTGTTACAATTTAATATTTTAAAATTTATATGCCCATAAAGAGAGAACTCTTACCTTGCACCTTACTAGCAATATATTAGAAATTTTGTGAAATAAAAAACTTCCAGGGATTTGAGTTCTTTTCAATTCTAAATCTGAATAAGACAAAAAAGCTTAATCAATTTAGATGATAACATGAATTTGTGAACAAAAGAAATTTAGAAAGAAAAACAAATTTAATGTATTTAATATTACATGAGCTTACATTAAACAATAACAATATTTTGATACAGATATAATCATTTTGCAAATAAACAGTCGCCTTCTGCACAGCTGCCCAAAAAACCTTACGAGACCGACATCCAACCCCAACATCGCGGCAGGCGGTGGATTTATGGCCGCAAAAATTCAAAGAGAAAGGCGACTTTGATTAAAGCTCTAGAGGCCTGAAAGGCGATTTCGACTGCAGCTCGAGGCCTAATTACGCATTCTGATTCAATTACGCATTCATTCAATACACCTATATCAGGTTTGTGCTGCTTATACTTATTACTATTCCATATTGTACTGGAACATTCACCATTCAATATTATACTATAGGCCTGGAAAATTCATCAACTAACAGTACAAGCCTGTACAGTAATGAGTAAAGCGGACTACAATCATTACAAAACAACTTCTTCGTTACTTATCATTTGTTCTTCATACACTGCTGACACAAACTCGTGCCCGTTTCATCTTACGTTGTCGAAACGGGTTCTTTGTCTAGTATATATATATATATATATATATATATATATATATATACACACACACACACACACACACACACACAGTGGTCTCCATAGTGTTTGGGACAAAGACACATTTTCCCTTGATTTACCCCTCTTCTCCACAGTTTAAAATTTCAAATCAAACAATTCAGACGTGATTAGAGTGCACACTGCAGACTTTAATTTAAGGAGATTTTGTATACATTTTGGTCACAAAATGTAGAAATTATACTTTTTATACATTTTCCCATCATTTCTGGGCACCCTGATGTTTGGGATAATTGGCGTCACAAACATACTCAGGTATGTTTCACTGCTTCATTACTGCAGCTATTAGATACCTAGGCTTTCTTCTCCTTGGAGTGTGCAGTTGCCAACATGAGGACAACAGCTGTACCAATGACAGTCAAAATAACCATTATGAGGCTGAAAAACAAGAATAAAACCATTTGGGACATCAGTAAAACCTTAGGATTACCTAAATCAACTGTATGGAATATCATTAAGAAGAAATCACACATTGGTGAACTTGGTAATCGCAAAGGAACTAGTAGGCCAAGGAAGGCATACACTGCTGATGACACTATGGTAAACAAAAAGTAACGCCTATCCGACAAACCAGAAACAGTCTTCAGGTGGCAGATGTTTATGTGTCAGAGACTACTATTCATAGAAGACTTCATTTACCAAAAAAGAGTCCACACTGCAAGATGCAAACCACTATTTAGAAACAAAAACGGGGTGGCCACATTAGAGTTTGCAAAAATGAACATAAAGTACTTAAAAGGGCATGCAGAAACATGAGAAAAGGTCTTGTGGACAGACAAAACAAAGATTAACCTATATCAGAATGATGGCAACAGCAAAGTGTACAGACAAAAAGGTACTGTCCAATACCTAAAGCACAACACATCATCTGTTAAACACAGTGTTGGGGTTGTTATAGTTTGGGCATTTATGGCTGCCACAGTGTACTGGCACACTTATCTTCATTGATGATGCAACTGCTAACGGCAGTTGCACCATGAATACTAAGGTGTACAGAAACACCTTATCTGCTCAAGTTTCAGTAAATGCCTCCAAACTCATTGGACGGCACTTACTCCTATTAAAAGATAATGGTCCCAAACATACTGCTAAGGCAACACAGGAGTTATTCAAAGTTAAAAATGGAAAATTGTTGAAAGGCCAGGTCAGTCAGCCAATTTAAATCTAATTTAGCATACCTTAAATATGCTGAAGAAACAACTTAACACTAGAATTACCAGAGTCTACGAAAAAACTCGTAGATCCGGCCCACCTTAAAACCGTTCTCACCTCTCTTTTGTCTTCTAAATGTGCCGATTAAGAGGAGCAGCGAGCAGCCGGCTATTCCATCCCCCACCATCGCAGAACGTTCACTAAGTTTTCCCAGCTCATGCCTTGTTTGATTACCTGGGAGTGACTGAACTGCTGGAGTTTTAGAATAGAAATAATAGATCGCTATTTGGAATACATGCATTTCATGCGTGTTCCATTTCTACAGTAATCTGTGTAAACACATTGCTAAAACAGAAACTTTTTCATATTTTAGTAATAAATGTTACAAAATGTAGGCATAAACTATAGAATGTGTAAAGCCCGAGTTCCTAAGATCAAATAAACACTTCCACAAAAGCTTCACACACCATATAACAGCTTCCGTGGCGTAGCGCGCTAAGATTTGCCTCTCAGACTGAGTAGCTTTTCTCTGCCTCACAAACATGAGTTCAATTCCCCGCTGGGGGAAGTGTTACTTCTTTTTTTTTCTTTTTAACCTCAAACGGACATAAAAGTTTGTAAATTGGTATGCACTGTCAGTTAATGAGATTGTTATATTTTCATGTGGGATGCTCCTTTTAAAATATTTTTTTAACAATTGAGACTGCAATTAACATGAACAACTGTCCTTATAACTTATTTTTTTCAAGATCCATAACACACAGACAGACAGAGCACTGCGTAATACAGAGACAGACAGGCAGAGATATACAAACAAACAGGGAAGGCACATGTACTGAAAGAAAAAAAAATCAACATGCGCGTTGTTTCTGCAGCACTGTTACTTAGAGAGTCAGATCGGGGGAGGGGTGATGTTAGAGCGGGTGAGCTTATTCAGTGCTGCAGAAACAACGCACATGTTGATTTTTTTTTTTCTTTCAGTACATGTGCCTTCCCTGTTTATTTGTATATCTCTGCCTGTCTGTCTCTGTATTACGCAGTGCTCTGTCTGTCTGTGTGTTATGGATCTTGAAAAAATAAGTTATAAGGACGGTTTGCTGACTTGGAGCACCACTGCCTTTGCCACAGAGACGCGAGTTCGATTCCCAGCTTTGAAGAAAGTGTTTTTTTTTCCTCAAACGGACATTGAATTTATAAATTGGTATGCACTGTAAATCGTTAACTTTAAAATGTCAATCGCAGTTATTTCTGTTGATTAATTCATGCTTTTTTACTTAGAGTCAGAACAGGAGCTTTTTCAGCTTATTCAGCTTCTGATCTGACTCAAACAGCGCCAGTATAACTTCACACCCAACCTGACGCTGTTCGTTTTCAAATAATATTGCATTACTTCGACGATGTTTTCTGATTGGTACTATTCGCGTCATAAAATGATTTCTTCAAAACGTCACATATATTTGTCTCTTTCTTTTTTTTAAATGTGCATTGTAGCACTCAGCAACTGGCCACCTGCATGTTCTTGCACACACTAAATCAGACAGCGCTATATGCAATCATCAGATTCAAATGTTAACAGTTATATAGCACAGAATGGAAATCAGCAGTTCTTAGCATTCCACCTACTGTAACTTGCTTTCTGTTTTCTTCGGTTATAGTCTTGAATAAAAGTGCACTTGTTTTGTTATACTTTTACATCAACATATGTTCCTGTGTTTCAGCTACATGGGCATGCTCAAAAAATACACGTATAATGCCACGAAAAGTGCATGCAGACACTTCAGTTCGCAAGCATTGGTACGACAATGCAGTCACAAGTACACTGCAGAGCTTTAGCGCGTCTTTATGTGAAAACAGCATCAGATGGGGAGTGTCTGATGATTGCATATAGCGCTGAAGTGACTGCTCTTTACTATGCTTTCCTCTGCATGTCCTGGAGTACAAAAGAAACAGCATACAGCAACACGTGGGGACTGGCATTACTGGGGGGAAAAAAACACGCGGTCGTATGTATCGTGATACACTGCAGAACTATAGTGCGTCTTTATGTAAAAACAGCAGTGTCAGGTGGGGGGCGGTAGGGATGGATCCTGAACGCGACTGAGACAATGAAAAGTGAATTAAAAAAAAATAAAGCTAACCTTTACAAATATCATAAATTACACTGGCTGTTACAGACTGAAATCAAATGTATCATTTTATTCTAAAATAGTGAAAATAAGAAAACTTCTCAAATGGGAGTTGTGCAGGATCGAACTCATGATCTTCTGATTCCCAGTCAGCGACTGATACTGTTACGCCACGGAAGCAGCGATAGTTAAGTCATGTCAATGTCTCACACTAAGACGGGTTTTTTTGGCGGTGGCTTTTTTTTGTACCTTTTGTGAAAGTGTTTCTTTGATATTTGGACTTCAGGCTTCATACATTATATAGTTTATGCCTACATTTTGTCATTTGCTACTAGAATATTGTAAACCATTTCTGTTTTAACAATGTGTTTACACAGATTACTGTAGAAATGCTACACATATGAAATGCGTGTGTTCCAAATAACAATCTTATTATTTCTACTCTAAAACTCCACTTCACTCCCAGATAATCAATCAAGGCATTAGCTGGGAAAAGCTTGTTTACGTTCTAAGTCGTTGGGGGAGATGGAATAGCCGGCTGCTGGCAGCTTGTCTTTATCAGTACATTTAGATGACAAAAGACGCTGGGGGAGAGGTGAGAAAGGTTTTAAGAAGCAATTTAAGGAGGGCCGGATCTACGAGTTTTTTCGTAGGCTCTGGTAATTCTAGTGTTAAAGAGGACAAGCCCTCAAAAAAAGTGGGACCTGAAGATGGCTGCATTAGAGGCTTGGCAGAGCATCACCAGACAAAATACTCAGCACCTGGTGATGTCTATGAATCACGGACATTAAGCAGTCATTGCATGCAAAAAAGTACTAAATATGACTGCTTTAATATAACTGCATTTGCTATGTCCCAAACATTATGGTTCTGTTTTATCGTGTGAAGTCCTATGTTGACTCTATTTTCCCCTTTTATACTCTTTAATGTGAGGACATTAATAAAATGTGTAAAATCCCATATACTTATTGTTGTGATGTGAAATTCTGCATATTGGTTGATAAATATTTTATATGTCGTTATTTGTAACTTAGACAAAGCAATGTAATATTAGTGTTACATTATAGATAATAACAGCAATTGTTTGATGGTTTAAGAACCCCTTCCCCCCTTTAGGACTGAGTCTCTTTGTAATTTTACGACAGGATTGGGGAAGTGCTTCAAACAAGTTTGGCTAATATTTCTCTGCTGAAGTCTCTCACTCAACCCCCACAGGAAAGCCAGGCTACCTAACTGCCAAGCTTTACCTTAACAAATGGTTTGGAGGGCAGGTGTGAAGGTGTTCTATGGCTGTTTGGAATTGACTTGTATCAAAAGCTTTTAAGTACTATGACGCCCTATTGGCTGAGGGGTTGGACAGAAAACCTATAAATTTGTTTGCTTTACCCAGCTCTCGCTCTCTGTTACCAAACTGATGAAGGACCATCACACATCATGAACTGAAAAGGATAACACTATGAAAAGCATAGCTCGGCAGCCATATTGAGACAGGCATGCGGCCTGTTCTGAAGAAAGCTGACCACAAATGATGCCTTAACTAGAGGCATTTTTAAGTAACTAACAAGTCTGTGTGCCGCCTGAAACTACACATCACCATTTATCAGGTTGTATGGTTGCTTCAAATGTACTTTGCATATTATTATTTATGAATATTATCAATAATACATTGTTTAAATTGTAACATAACTCCTGCTGTCTTTTACTACAGAAGAGAAGGTGAGGAGAAGTTATATGGTATAATACCTTATAAACAGTGGTAAGTCTGAGAGATTTGAGGCATTCTGACAAAATCTACATATTAATAATACAAAATGGGAAAGTAGAGTAAAATATTACTCTACCAAGACAAAACACTTACCACTCTGTGATTTGGTACTTTAGCACCTCCACCCCCAATTCCCTTCTAAATCTGTAATCTCAAGCAATTATACAGAGTAAAGATATAGGCAGGAGTTAAATTACACAAATAATTTATGAATTATTAATAAAATGCCCAAAGTATTAAGGAAGCACATTACAAAGTGAAAATTGGCAAAACATATCCTTACAGCCTAAATAGCAGTACATCTTGCGTCCATAGGTGGCGCTCAACTTATCTTCAGTCTGGCTTGCTTTGCTACCAAATAGCCATTGAATGGAGTATTGAAACAAGCCACATGCCTGTCTCAATATGTCTGTCTAGATTGAGTGGCCAGATGGTGAGAGAGAAGAGTAAAGCTAAGTTGACCAACTTTATACCATTCTTACCACAAAACACAAAGTAATGGGGGTGTCGAAGTAACGAATGGTCCCAGATTCTTAACCAATCATAAACTGCCATACGTTAGACCAATAGAATTAGTTTATCTGTTCCTTCCTGGGCAATTTACCAGTGAAAGTGCTCAGGTGCATTTCATCCCCCAGTTGCTTTATTTAGTCAGTTTATGGCCTTCCTAAAGGTGATTGCCTATAGGCTCACAGTCTGCCAAACTGGGTTGATACATGCTTCATCCCCCTCACCATATATATCTCATCCTGAGTGACTCCGAAAGACTGGGGTTGGTTAGGTAAACATCAGAGCACTGCCATTCTCATCAATGAAGTAAAACATGCTGCCTGAAACAATAATATTACATTTGCTTTGTCTAGCTTACAAATAAATAGATACAAAATATTTATCAAATTATCTGCAACATATCACACCACCACAGGTGCCCTGAAATGGGAGGACCATGTAGAAAAAGTATTATAATTTCTAGATGGTGTGACTGAAATGTATTGAAATACCCCTAAATTAAAGTCTGCAATGTGCACACAAATTACACCTGAACTGTTTGATTTATAACTTTAAATTGTGGAGGATGGGGAGAAAGTAAAGGAAAAATATGTGTTTGTCCCAAACATTATGGAGGGCACTGTATATATGTATGTAAATACATGGTGATGTGAAAAGGTAAGTACACCCCATGTTAGTTGTTGACTTTTATATCATATTTAAATAGGTACAGATTAAAACATTAGATCTTCATACTAACAGTGCCTACAGGTCAAGGTGATATACTTTAACAAGTAACACATAAAATTGACATGGTGTATTCATTGTAATAATCTATATTAACAAAAATGCAAATTTCTCATGCGGAAAAGGTATGTACACCCATACATTTATTACAACATCAAATCTATAAAATTAGAATCATGTGTTCCAAATTAGGACCCATGTCTGATAATACACCTCATCACCTCATTAGAGAATATGCTGGAGGATCTGGTCTTATTTAAACTGCAGATATCTTGAGTATTTGGTTCTTTTTGCTATTGAAATGTGTAGTGTCATCATTGCAAGATCAAAAGAGCTCTCTAAAACAATGTTCCCTCTCATTTTTCTTACAGCTAAGCAGATGTGAATAACATACAGTATGTGTTGGTACTTACCACTTAAGACCACCAGCCAGGGGCATTGGCCATACGTCCCCATGGAGCTTCAAGCACTGACAGTAACTTACCATTAACTGATGAGCAGGGGAGGTGGAGGTTAGCAGCATGATAACAGCTAAGCATAAGTTAAAAAAAATGCTGCATGGCACCCTGAAAAGAGGTGCATGGCAGCAGCTTAGAAGGAAGATAACTCTAAGACTCTAAGAAAGAAGTTTGTGGATGCCTAGGAGTCAGCCAGGGATTTAAAAAGATCACCAAATTATTGGAAATCAGTAAGACAAAAATTTCAAATGCTAATTTAGTCAAAACTGGCTGGCCCAGCAAGTTCAACCCAAGGGCTGACCATTTGATACTAAAACAAGTCTTCATTAATTTTAAAATTTAATTGTAGGATGTTTAGGTAACTTGCAAAAGTTAATGTCAAAGCACATGCATCTACAATTAGAAGGAGACTGCATACATTTGACCTGCATGTAGGAAAACATATTTTCTGTCTATAATAAACTTTAGTACAAGACTACAGCTTGCCATTGAACATACAGGTAAAGACCAGAGACTTTATGTATAAATGGTGTGTACCGTGATGTATAAAAACTAAACTTGGCATAAAGCCACGCACATTTTCATGCCAGATCAACCCCTGGCATACACAAGTTCTCCGCTTGGTTTTGCAAACTGGCAGCACCCAGCATCAAAGCAATGCTACTGTTCCTGTGTGGCTTCCCTTTATTTTTTAGACTCTCATCCCTGACGCGGCTTTATCAAATACACTGAAATTAACAGTACAGTGGAACCTCGGTTCACGAACGTCTCGGAACACGTACAAATCGGTTTACGACCAAAAAGTTTGCCAAACTTTTGCATCTGTTCACGACCACACACTCGGTATACAAACAAGCCAGTTTCCCTTTCGGTTTGTACGTGTACAGTCTCTCCCTGTGCAGCGAGCGAGACAGCGAGCGCGACACACACACGAGAAAGAGAGAGAGAGACACACACACACAGGCGCACGCGAGAGAGACACACACACACATAGGCGTGCGAGAGAGACAGAGACACACACACAGGCGTGCAAGAGAGAGACACACACACACACATAGGCGCGCAAGAGAGAGGGCTGGACGCATAAGGTAGGAAGGCAGTTAAAGAATACACTGGGCTTGTTTTTGTTTTCACTTCTGTTTACAGTGATCGGCTCGTAGCGTGCATTGTTGCAATGTTACTTTTCTTGGTGGTTTATTAAATTACGGATTTTTTCAAATGTTCATTTTTTTTCCCCTGTGCTTAAAACTCATTAAAAAAAAGTGTTTTTAGCCAGTGGTTGGTAGTGCTATAGCGCGAACTATTGCAGTGTTAGTTTTCTCTGATGTTCAAGGTTTTCTCAGTGTTATTCAATGCTTTTACATTTAGTTTACTATTACACTGTGCATTCTATGCTTTAATTAACTATATTTTTGCTTAAAAACTTAAAAAAAAATATTTACATACAGTTCGTATGGTCTAGAACGGATTAATTGTATTTACATACAATCCTATGGGGGAAATTACTTCGGTTCACGACCAAATCTGGTTACGACCAGAGTTTTGGAACGAATTATGGTCGTGAACCGAGGTTCCACTGTATATAGTTTATGGCATCTTATTGTAATCAACCCGCAACGATATAATGGTGCACAGAATGGCCAAACTATTCCAAATACTATAGCTGCTTTAGTATCGTCACTGTCAGTGCACCACTCAGTGTATTTAATCCACTGTGTCTGAGTGTGGAATCACAGCTGTACAGCAGCTGATCGGATTATCGGGATACAGCATCTAGCACACGCTGTCTCAGCCATGCGCACAGTCTATTTGAAATTTTCTCATACAGTACCTGTAGGGACCTCACGCTTCAGAAACAGTTTCATCCGAAGAGCTCTAAACATACTGAAACAGTCCATCAAGTGTTCCTGGAAAAACTGCTTGTACTTATAAGTACAATCGCCTCACTGTAAATTTTCACTACAGTTATAATATTGCACAACCTGAGCCAATTTATAAAGTGCATATTTACATATGATGACGACTGGCTCGATGTAGATTTCCAAGCACTATCTTCTTGGAGCTCTTGATATTTTTAAGATGAAATCCAGTAAAGCATGTTTATTACATTATACAGGTAAGTTTTAAACTTCATTAAAATATATTGTTAATAGTTAAACACGTGAGGACACTGTGGACAGCGGTAGTGATGAGCTGGCGCCCCGTTCAGGGACTGCTCCTGTCTCACGCTGTGTGCTTGTTGGGATTGGGGCTACCCTGGATGGATAGATGGATGGAATAATTAAAGATGTACTATGAAGATATTTCAATGTGCCATAAAAGTTTTGAAGAATCGTCATTCTGAGCTTACAGATGGCTTGGCATCTATTACAGAGCTGATCGTGTGGCAATTGGTTACTTGGGAGAAAGAAAAGGAAGGACAGGAACTGGGGGTTAGAATGTTTGAGAGACTGCTGCAATAAATTATTACATCGAAGGTCGCACACGGCGCAGTAAGCATCTTGCGGGAGGCAGGAACAATTTCTGGACAGGGTGCCAGCTCATAATAATACTGCGCCACCGTGTCCCCATGTTTAATACATGCTTTAATTCCTATCATTATGAAAATATCAAGTATACATCTTAATATTTAAATTGTTCAGAGAGCAGTAACATCATGAATGTAATATATTCTGTGTCCTGTCGGAGGAAGAGAAAACCCGTTTCATAAGCACGCAGTGATTCACACACATAGACTACAAAAGAAACAAAAGAAGAACATATACAATATGAAGCATTTAACACGCTACTTTAGTTACGGTGGGATTTGAGAATCTAGTAAATTAAACGATTTTAAGATGAAGTTTATGACGTTCTACAAAATAAACTATGTGATTAAAGTGGATATTTCGAGATTAAAGTTGACATTCGGACATTGTTTTTCAACTGTGTCCCTATTTTGTTTTTCTTTTCTCTGTACCCTAATAAGCTTCCATATGACACCCAGAAGGTGGGCTACGACTCGACTGTTCACGACAACTTTGATATCTGACCACTTCTTATTTATTTCAGCACTTTCAGACTTTCTTAACTTGAACTCTGTTACTCGATCAACTTCCTTTTGTTGTTTATATCACTGCTTAAACCAACAAATACTATGTTTTATCTTGCCTCTACTTGGTATTCGCTGAAATTCTTCTTTTTCCCCAGTGATTTTGCCATTGTCTTTTCACAGAACGCAAAACATAAGGGGCTATTTATATTGATTTGCATATTCAAAGAAGTGTAATTCTGGGAGGAGTCTGGGAGGGGCGGCAGGCGCGTGCACGAGAGTTACATTTCACACAGACGGAATTTATGTAGTTGAAGAACCTGGAAGTTGGCGTACACACAGATTTATGCATCTGGATTTTTTTGTGCGTACGCACATTTCCGTTTTAGTGTGAATTCTACGCACGGCATTATGCATGAGGCCCCAGACCTCCTGGAACAGTGTGCGCTGGACAGATGAAACGAAGAGTTGTTTGGCCAAAGTAACAGCAGACATGTTTGGCACAAATCGAAGACAGCATTTCAGGAGAGGAACCTCATAATAACTATGAAGCATGGTGGTATAAATGTTATGGTTTGGGATTGCTTTGCTCTGTCAAGGCCTGACCAGCTTGCAGCCATTGAGTCAACTATAAATTCTCCTTCATATCAAAGTGTGCTTGAGAAGAATCTGAAGCTGTCTGAAGTTGAAGCTGAACCAGAAATGGACCTTTCAACACGATAATAATCAGAAGTGACTGAATCAGCCCACAATCTAGTTGTTATCTTTGAATCTAGCATGTTATTTAAAGCAAACATTTCAAAATTGTCCAAAATGTGTTTCTTTCATCTTAAAAATGTTGGGAAATGAAGGCGTTTTCTAAATAAGCGGGATACTGAGGAATTAATTCATGCATTTATTTCTAGTAGGATTGACTACTGCAATGCAGTGTTCACTGGATGTTCAAATTGTTCTTTATACAGCTTCCAGTTAATCCAAAATGCTGCTGCAAGAATTATTATAAGAACCACAAAATACAAACACATAACTCCAGTTCTTAAATCCTAAATTTAAAAATCCTACTTTTAACACAAAAACATTAAATGGCCAGGGTCCTGCTTACTTATCTGAACTTATCATTACTTACAAATCAGACCACATAATAAGATCACAAGATGCCGGTCTGCTTATGATTTCAAAGATTAATAAAATAACACTGGGAAGTCGAGCTTTTAGTTACAATGTCCCTAAACTGTGGAATGGTCTGCCTCTTATTACTGTATAAAAGATGCCCCGTCAGTCTTAGCTTTCAGGTCCCGGCTGAAAACTCACTACTTCAGTTTAGCATACCCAGAGTAGAACTAATGATTAACTGTGCATACTGCATCTCTGCGTTAGTCGTTAGCACTAAAACATAAGTAATATGATAGTTATAATTTGTTACTAACCCTCACCTATTCTGTATCTTTTCTCAGTACTCAAATGTGGTACTTGGTGCCATTGCCCTACTTCCAAGTTGTTTGGCTGCATAAGGAAAAGTCATCTATGATGGAGAAGCACTAGAATCGTCGGATAGAAGAGTACTGACAAAGCACTGACATTGAATTGGCCAACTGGGGGAGGCAGCTTAATGGCTGAGGTCTCTAAGGCTCTGAACAAATCTGAATCCTAATATATGATATTATCTACTGCTGAATTTTGTTCTGTACTTGTAATATTACTATTGTACTATTGTATTGCATTGAGGATTACTTGTGTTCTGTTCTGCGTAATGTATTATATTTACCCTCTTTTTTTTTTAATTACCTTTCCCAGGGTTTCTTCCATTTTTTCCCTGAAAGGGTTTTTTTTCTGGGAGTTTTTTTATTGTCTTCTTAGAGAGCCAAGGCTGTGGGAATGTCAAAAGACAGAGGCTGTTAAAGCCCACTGCGGCATTCCTTGTGTGATTTTGGGCTATACATAAATAAATAGTATTGTATATTGTAATGTAGAAGTACACTAGCAAATCCTCTAAGAATAGCTCAAACATAAAAAATGATGAGTTATGGACTGGCTTGGTCAAATCCAACTTGAATCCCATTGAAATGCTATTGGGGAGGATTTAAAACAGGCAGTACAGTGGAATCTCGGTTCACGAACGTCTCGGTACACGTACAACTTGGTTTACGACCAAAAAGTTTGCCAAACTTTTACCTCGGTTCACGACCACACACTCGGTATACGAACAAGCCAGGTTCCCTTTCGGTTTGTACATGTTCAGTCTCTCCCTGTGCATTTCCTGTGCAGCGAGCAAGAGAGAGCGACACACACACACACACAAAGGCAGCGCGAGAGACAGAGGCACACACACAGGCAGCGCGAGACAGAGAGAGCCGCGCACACACACAGGAGCACATGCGAGAGAGGTGCGCACATACACAGGAGCGCGCTAGAGAGACACACACACAGGCGCTCCAGGCTCGCAAAAGAGAGATGCACACACACACACAGGGAGAGAGAGGCGCGCACACACACAGGAGCGCGCTAGAGAGACACACACACAGGTGCTCCAGGCTCGCAAAAGAGAGACGCACGCACGCACACACACACAGGCGCGGGAGAGAGGCGCACACACACAGAGGAGCCCGCTAGAGAGACACACACACAGGCGCTCCAGGCTTGCAAAAGAGAGACGCACGCACGCACACACAGGCGCGGGAGAGAGAGGCGCACACACACACAGGCGCTCCAGGTTCGCAAAACAGAGGCGCACGCACACACACACAGGCACGAGAGAGAGAGTGAGCAAGGGACACATAAGGTAGAGAAGGCTTGTTTTTGTTTTCAGTTCTATTTATAGTGATCGGTTCATAGCCTGCATTGTTGCAATGTTACTTTTCTTGGTGGTTTATTAAATTACGGATTTTTCAAATGTTCATTTTTTCCCCTGTGCTTAAAACTCATTAAAAAAAGTGTTTTTAGCGAGTGGTTCCTAGCACTATAGCGCAAACTATTGCAGTGTTAGTTTTCTCTGTTGTTCAAGGTTTTCTCAGTGTTACTCAATGTTTTGACATTAACTTTACCATTACGCTGTGAATTCTATGGTTTAATTAACTATATTTGTGCTTAAAAACTAAAAAATATATATATTTACATACAGTTCGTATGGTCTGGAATGGATTAATTGTATTTGCATACAATCCTTTGGGAGAAATTGCTTTGGTTCACGACCAACTCGGTTTACGGCCAGAGTTTTGGAGCGAATTATGGTTGTGAACCGAGGTTCCACTGTATATGCAAGAAAACCCACAAATCTCTTGCAACTAAATGAAATTTGCATGAAGAAATGGCCAAAATGTTCACCAAGTCAATGTCTGAGACTGGTGGGTAGTTAGTTATGCAAAATGCCTACAAGAAGTCATTTCTGCAAAAGGGGACAACATCAGCTTCTAAGACAAAGGGTGTACTTACTTTTTCTACACTAGACCATTACATTTTTGTTAAATGATTAAAAATGCACGATTTTCTTGTGTTTTTATTCAGGTTATGTTACCTTATCTGTTTCATAAAGATCTACTGTTTGATGTTAAAACATGTTGAAAAGGTCAACAATTTTCATGAAGACTGCTTACTTTTTCACATGACTGTATGTGTATGTGTGTGTGTGCTATATAAAATAAAATAATTTGTTTTGGTTTAGGGACTGTAGCTTATTTTTTTTACCTGACAACTTTGGAATGTCTTCTTCTTTTACCAAATCCATAAGCTTGATGACCTCTCCTTGCCACAATGTTCGCAGTAATATCTGTTATAGAAAAAAAAGCCAAATAACAAAACAGAATGAATCAAGTTTATTTTACAGGATGTAAATGACAGCCCCTACAGACTATACAGTGCATCCAGAAAGTATTCACAGCGCATCACTTTTTCCACATTTTGTTATGTTACAGCCTTATTCCAAAATGGATTAAATTCATTTTTTTCCTCAGAATTCTACACACAACACCCCATAATGACAATGAGAAAAAAGTTTACCTGAGACTTTTGCAAATTTATTAAAAATAAAAAAATTGAGAAAGCACATGTACATAAGTATTCACAGCCTTTGCCATGAAGCTCAAAATTGAGCTCAGGTGTATCCTGTTTCCCCTGACCATCCTTGAGATGTTTCTGCAGCTTAATTGGGAGTCCACCTGTGGTAAATTCAGTTGATTGGACATAATTTGGAAAGGCACACACCTGTCTATATAAGGTCCCACAGTTGACAGTTCATGTCAGAGCACAAACCAAGCATGAAGTCAAAGGAATTGTCTGTAGACCTCTGAGACAAGATTGCCTCGAGGCACAAATCTGGGGAAGGTTACAGAAAAATTTCTGCTGCTTTGAAGGTCCCAATGAGCACAGTGACCTCCATCATCCATAAGTGGAAGAAGTTCGAAACCACCTGGACTCTTCCTAGAGCTGGCCGGCCATCTAAACTGAGCGATCGGGGGAGAAGGGCCTTAGTCAGGGAGGTGACCAAGAACCAGATGGTCACTCTGTCAGAGCTCCAGAGGTCCTCTGTGGACAGAGGAGAACCTTCCAGAAGGACAACCATCTCTGCAGCAATCCACCAATCAGGCCTGTATGGTACAGTGGCCAGACGGAAGCCACTCCTTAGTAAAAGGCACATGGCAGCCCGCCTGGAGTTTGCCAAAAGGCACCTGAAGGACTCTCAGACCATGAGAAAGAAAATTCTCTGGTCTGATGAGACAAAGATTGAACTCTTTGGTGTGAATGCCGGGTGTCACGTCCCTACAGTGAAGCATGGTGGTGGCAGCATCATGCTGTGGGGATGTTTTTCAGCGGCAGGGACTGGGAGACTAGTCAGGATAAAGGGAAAGATGACTGCAGCAATGTACAGAGACATCCTGGATGAAAACCTGCTCCAGAGCGCTCTTGACCTCAGACTGGGGCGACGGTTCATCTTTCAGCAGGACAACAACCCTAAGCACACAGCCAAGATATTAAAGGAGTGGCTTCAGGACAACTCTGTGAATGTCCTTGAGTGGCCCAGCCAGAGCCCAGACTTGAATCCGATCGAACATCTCTGGAGAGATCTTAAAATGGCTGTGCACCAACGCTTCCCATCCAACCTGATGGAGCTTGAGAGGTGCTGCAAAAAGGAATGGGCGAAACTGGCCAAGGATAGGTGTGCCAAGCTTGTGGCATCATATTCAAAAAGACTTGAGGCTGTAATTGCTGCCAAAGGTGCATCGACAAAGTATTGAGCAGAGGCTGTGAATACTTATGTACATGTGATTTCTCAGTTTTTTTATTTTTAATAAATTTGCAAAAACCTCAAGTAAACGTTTTTCACGTTGTCATTATGGAGTGTTGTGTGTAGAATTCTGAGGAAAAAAAATGAATTTAATCCATTTTGGAATAAGGCTGTAACATAACAAAATGTGGAAAAAGTGATGCGCTGTGAATACTTTCCGGATGCACTGTACTTATGCATTTAGAAAGTGTGCTGAGCTACATAATAAAAATCATCTAAGTGATGACTATTTGTCTCAAAAGAGTTTATTAATTCCAGTTCTTCTCACCATAGATATAGCCACTATGAAGTCACAAAGGTCAGTTTCATACGTACTTTATTGATATTAAAGTACTTGTTTCATGTGTAAACCTATGCCTTACAAGAAGAGTTCTACTTATGATTAAACACAATTCTAAATACATGTCCACTTCTCAAATAGCACATAAATATACTATGTTCTCCATTCTTACTTCTTGTTCCTCTGGTCCAACTCCCACCAACCCAAGCTTCCTAAGTCAGTGAGCCTTGGCTACAATTATCCTCCCAAACATATGGTTCAAAGAAGTCTCTGGCAGGAGACAATATTAAAACTCTTTCTGGAGTTAAACCTGGCAAAGTTTCAGAATTATTTTCAGGATCAGAAAAGATCTTTGGCTACTGAAAAACAAGACTTCAACAACATCTGGTAAAATCAAGGATGTGCTTCTTTGATTTCCTTCAATCATGGTGAAGTCTCTAATAGATTCTCTCCTTCATCATAGGGCTAGGCGATATGGTCTTAAATTGAGATTGCAATTATTATGCGATAACTCTATACAGTTAGGTCCATAAATATTTGTACAGAGACAACTTTTTTCTAATTTTGGATCTGTACATTGCCACAATGTATTTTAAATGAAACAACTCAGATGCAGTTGAAGTGCAGACTTTCAGCTTTGATTCAGTGGGGTGAACAAAACGATTGCATAAAAATGTGAGGCAACTAAAGCATTTTTTGAACACAATCCCTTCATTTCAGGGGCTCAAAAGTAATTGGACAAATTAAATAACTGGAAATAAAATGTTCATTTCTAATACTTGGTTGAAAACCCTTTGCTGGCAATGACAGCCTGAAGTCTTGAACTCATGGACATCACCAGATGCTGGGTTTCCTCCTTTTGAATGCTCTGCCAGGCCTTTACTGCAGCGGCTTTCAGTTGCTGTTTGTTTGTGGGTCTTTCTGTCTGAAGTTTATTCTTCAACAAGTGAAATGCATGCTCAATTGGGTTAAGATCAGGTGACTGACTTGGCCATTCAAGAATTTTCCACTTCTCTGCTTTAATAAACTCCTGGGTTGCTTTGGCTGTATGTTTTGGGTCATTTTCCATCTGTATCATGAAACACCGCCCAATCAATTTGACTGCATTTAGCTGGATTTGAGCAGACAGTATGTCTCTGAACACCTCAGAATTCATTCGGCTGCTTCTGTCCTGTGTCACATCATCAATAAACACTAGTGTCCCAGTGCCACTGGCAGCCATGCACGCCCAAGCCATCACACTGCCTCCACCGTGTTTTACAGATGATGTGGTATGCTTTGGATAATGAGCTGTTCCATGCCTTCTCCATACTTTTTTCTTGCCATCATTCTGGTAGAGGTTGATCTTGGTTTCATCTGTCCAAAGAATGTTTTTCCAGAACTTTGCTGGCTTTTTTAGATGTTCTTTTGCAAAGTCCAATCTAGCCTTTCTATTCTTGAGGCTTATGAGTGGCTTGCACCTTGCAGTGCACCCTCTGTATTTACTTTCATGCATTGTTCTCTTTATGGTAGACTTGGATATCGATAAGCCTACTCCCTGGAGAGTGTTGTTCACTTGGTTGGCTGTTGTGAAGGGGTTTCTCTTCACCATGGAAATGATTCTGCGATCATCCACCACTGTTGTCTTCCGTGGACATCCAGGTCTTTTTGCGTTGCTGAGTTCACCAGTGCTTGCTTTCTTTCTCAGGATGTACCAAACTGTAGATTTTGCCACTCGTAATATTGTAGCAATTTCTCGGATGGGTTTTTTCTGTTTTCGCAGCTTAAGGATGGCTTCTTTCACCTGCATGGAGAGCTCCTTTGACCGCATGTTGTCTGTTCACGGCAAAATCTTCCACATGCAAGCACCACACCTCAAATCAACTCCAGGCCTTTTATCTGCTTAATTGATAATGACATAATGACGGATTTGCCCACACCTGCCCATGAAATAGCCTTTGAGTCAATTGTCCAATTACTTTTGAGCCCCTGAAATGAAGGGATTGTGTTCAAAAAATGCTTTAGTTGCCTCACATTTTTATGCAATCGTTTTGATCACCCCACTGAATTAAAGCTGAAAGTCTGCAGTTCAACTGCATCTGCGTTGTTTCATTTAAAATTCAATGTGGTAATGTACAGAACCAAAATTAGAAAAAAGTTGTCTCTGTCCAAATATTTATGGACCTAACTGTATGTCCTCAAAACACAACACATTAAAGACTGAACTTCAGCACCATATAGACATGTACTGTATACACAAATTTTCTATACAAAGTCCAAAAGCTGGCACAATTTCTCACAATAATATGAATTTTTAGCAAAGGTGAGAGTTTTTTTTTTAATTTAAAATAACAATTTCGTGAATAGCTGTGCCTTAAAGAAATGCCTCAAATAAAATGTTTTTTCCCCAAACACTTTTGTTTCATATCTCCCCTACTTAAATCTGAATTTCCACTGAATGTATTGCCTCTGTGTCCTCCAGTCACACTAATCACTGACCATAATATTATGCAGACGGGATTATTATACATTGACTGTTTTACGACTGACATCATTTGTATCGGTTCTTTTTCTTGACTATAACAGTTTTTGATGCATATGGGTATCTACTGTATTTTATAACATTTACCAGCATAAGTACTGCTTTAGCTGCTGAGCAACTTGCATTTTGCACCCAGTTCTCATAACAGTTTCTGAAATCTTTATTTCTCTGCGAAATTGTTAGAAATTTTACACAGGTCGCTCCTGGTAAGAATCTGTAAGGGGCGTCTGAAATTCTGACGGTCGTGATATTATGTGACACACGGAGCCATTTCAACTACCCTGCGAAGCTTTACTTTTACTTTCAGTCTGAATAAACAGTGAATAACATCTACCTTTTAAAATCTGGCATTACAAAATCACACAGATTTTAATTTCATTAATTGGTATTTTTTAAGACACATCTTTTCACAATATAATACGACTGTATATTTAAGTTCCTCCAACAATCTTAACAGAATAAAATATCACAAAGACAACATGGTATAGCATCACTGGGTACAGATCTGAGCGGGACACATTCTTCAGGCGGCTCCGTGCTATCAGAGGTGTGGATATGTGGAGAAATTGTCCCTAAAATACGCCCACAGGAACTGTTAGGAGGAATGCACAGGCACAGCACTTAAAAGAGTATGTCGACTGTGTGTCCCCACTGCTAAAGCCCATCGGCCTTTGTGTGTGGCCACCAATGAACCTCAGATGTGCCCACAGAGCCCAGCTGGCCTTGGGTGAGGTGAAGCCAACACAGTGTGTCCGCAGGAATTGCAACAAAGCAGTAGGGGGCGCATGAAGCCATTAAAGACATGTGCGGCATGGAGGAGTGGCCAAGAAAGGCAGTATAGGATTCATCTGCAGAAGAAACTAATTGTTCTTTTCAGGACTACCTACTACCAGCTTTCCGCAGAGTGCTACATTCATTCCTCCATCTCATACACCCTCATGATGTTACAGTATTTTTTGTTGTACATTATTGTAATTAGGAATGTCAATTTACTTGTTATGCAAAAATACAAAGTCAAAAGGAGAAGGAAAAAAAGGCCAGTGCAGTTTACCCCATACCTGATAAATGAACATTGAATAATTCACACAAAAGAAAATTATGATGGCTGCTGTTTTTATTCCTGCTTGCAAGACTTCAGTAATGCAGACTGTGTTAACACTAGAATTACCAGAGCCAACGAAAAAACTCATAAATCCGGCCCACCTTAAATTCCATCACACCTCTCCGTCAGCGTCTTTTGTCCTGTAAATGTGGCAATAAAGACAAGCAGCAAGCAGCCTACTATTCCATCACCCACAGCCGCAGAACGTGCACAAAGTTCTCCCAGCTCATGCCTTGATTATCTGGGAGTGAAGTGCTGGAGTTTTAGAGTGAAAATAATAGATCGTTATTTGGAACGAATGCATTTCATGTGTGTTTCGTTTCTACAATAATCTGTGTAAACACATTGTTAAAACAGAAACGTTTTTCATATTTTAGTAGTAAATGACAAAATGTTGGTATAAACTATATAATGTGTGAAGCCTGAAGTCCAAAGATCAAATAAACACTTTCACAAACGGTTCAAGGACGATACAACAGTTTCCGTGGCGTAGGAGCAAGATCTGCTGACTTGTAATCAAGAGTTCCCGGTTCGATCCCAACTAACTCCTATATTTGCCGTTTTCAGTAGTGAGCTGCTCTTATTGTTAATATTATACAGTACAAACATACATTTGGTTTGCGTCTGTAACAGACGGTGTACATTTATAGTACTTGTAAAAGTTACCTTTCTTTTTCACTTTTATTCTCTCAGTCACGATCACGATACATACTACCACAGAGGGAAGTGTGCGCATTGCAACAGGTACACATGTTGTAAATGTAGGAAGGACGGTCCTTGCGTGTGTGTGTGTGAACTGTTAACATTTGAATTTGATGATAGCATATAGTGCTGAACTGACCTCTCTGTACTATTCTTTCCTCTGCATGTCCTGGAGTACAAAAGAAACAGCACCATACAGCAACATGGAGACTGGCAAGATCGGGGGGGGGGGGGACACACAGTCACTGATTAAAATCGCAAGATGTTATGCGAATGAATATGAATAATATGAATAATGTTGCAACCATACCACAGTGTTTTCCGAAATGTACTATACAGGTCATAAAATGAATAATTCCAAATATCATATACAGTGATCCCTCGCTATATCGCGCTTCGCCTTTCGCGGCTTCACTCCATCGCGGATTTTATATGTAAGCATATTTAAATATATATCGCGGATTTTTTGCTGGTTCGCGGATTTCTGAGGACAATGGGTCTTTTAATTTCTGGTACATGCTTCCTCAGTTGGTTTGCCCAATTGATTTCATACAAGGGACGCTATTGGCAGATGGCTGAGAAGCTACCCAACTTACTTTTCTTTCTCTCTCTCTCTCTCTTGCGCTGACTTTCTCTGATCCTGACGTAGGGGGTGTGAGCAGGGGGGCTGTTCGCACACCTAGACGCTACGGACGCTCGTCTAAAAATGCTGAAAGATTATCTTCACGTTACTACCTTCTGTGTGCACCTGCTTCTTGAAGCGACATGCTGCACGGTGCTTTGCATACTTAAAAGCTCAAAGGGCACGTATTGATTTTTCACTGTTTGTTTTCCTCTGTCTCTCTCTCTCCCTGCTCCTGACGGAGGGGGTGTGAGCTGCCGCCTTCAACAGCTTTGTACCGGTGGTGCTTCGCATACTTAAAAGCCAAACAGCCCTATTGATTTGTTTGGTTTTCTCTCACTTTCTGACATTCAGTGCTCCTGACGCGCACTCCTTTGAAGAGGAAGATATGTTTGCATTCTTTTAATTGTGAGACAGAACTGTCATCTCTGTCTTGTCATGGAGCACAGTTTAAACTTTTGAAAAAGAGACAAATGTTTGTTTGCAGTGTTTGAATAACGTTCCTGTCTCTCTACAACCTCCTGTGTTTCTGCGCAAATCTGTGACTCAAGCATGACAATATAAAAATAACCATATAAACATATGGTTTCTACTTCGCGGATTTTCTTATTTCGCGGGTGGCTCTGGAACGCAACCCTCGCGATGGAGGAGGGATTACTGTATACCTATGTCTCTGTTTTTCATAGACTATAAGGTGCATACTAATTCAGCGTGAGCAGGAACACTCAATAAAACTGAATAAAAAAAATCAAGTGACGGTGAGATACAAAGAAGGCAGATTCGCCAGCATTTGTGTGTCAGCTTTTATCCATCCAGATCAAAGAATGTCCAGTTCAATTGCCTCAAAACACCACTCACATCTACAGTTATTCCCAGTTTCAAATAAAAGCTAACAGCATCAGATCCCTGGGGGAGCGATAGTATGTATCGTGATCGTGACTGAGAGAATAAAAGTGAAAAAAAATGGTAACTTTTACAAGTACTATAAATGTACACCGTCTGTTACAGACGCAAACCAAATGTATGAGTGTACTGTATGATATTAACAATAAGAGCAGCTCACTACTGAAAACGGCAAATACAGGAGTCAGTCGGGATCGAACAGAGGACTCTTGATTACAAGTCAGCAGATCTTACCGCTACGCCACAGAAGCTGTTGTATCGTCCTTGAACCTTTTGTGAAAGTGTTTATTTGATCTTTGGACTTCAGGCTTCACACAGTATATAGCTTATGCCAACATTTTGTCATTTACTACTAAAATATGAAAAACGTTTCTGTTTTAAAGTGTGTTTACACAAATTATTGTAGAAACAGAACACATATGAAATGCATTTGTTCCAAATAATGATCTATTATTTCCACTCTAAAACTCCAGCACTTCACTCCCAGATAATCAAGGCATGAGCTGGGAGAACTTAGTGCACGGTCTGCGGCAGTGGGGGATAGAATAGCAGGCTGCTTGCTGCTTGTTTTTATCGGCACATTTATAGGACAAAAGACGCTGACAGAGAGGTGCGATGGGATTTAAGGTGGGCCGGATTTACGAGTTTTTTCGTAGGCTCTGGTAATTCTAGTGTTAAATGGATGAATAAGAATTAATGCTATGATGATGTCTGATTTCTGGTGTAATGTGAATTACTGGTTAATGTACTTATCAGACTGTTATCCCAGGGAAAACAAAATTATTTGCTGACAGGAAAGCTAACTCTACTGGTTCTAAACGTTTCCTCTCCTGATCCTTGCTCCATTTTTTTTCCCACATACAGTGGAACCTTGGTTCATGAACGTCTTGGTACACGTACAACTCTGTTTACGACCAAAAAGTTAGCCAAACTTTTGGCTCGGTTCACGACCACACACTTGGTATACGAACAAGCCAGTTTCCCTTTCCGTTTGTGCGCGCTGATGATTTCCGCACGTGTTGCATTGTTCTCTGTCAGACGTGCGTGCTTGCACGTGCGTGCGTGCTTTCGCTGTGAACTCTTTGTGCTCTATTTCATTTCCCTTCCGGTTCGTACTCGCTGATTACTGTATTTAAGCACGTGTTCATTGTTCTCAGTCAGACGTGCGTGCTTTACCTGTGAACTCTTTGTGCTCTACAGTATTTCGTGTGCTTTTGCAGTTAACCATGGCTTCTAAGCAAGTGAAGAGTGGTGAGAAGAAAGTTTTGCAGAAAATTGAAATCGAAGTAAAGAAAGAAATTATTGAAAAGTATGAGCGTGCCGTTCGTGTTACTGATCTTGCCGCCGAGTACAAGAAGTCAAAACCTACGATTTCGACTATTCTAAAGCAGAAAGAATCTATTAAAGCAGCTGATGTTGCAAAAGGAGTTACAGCGTTAACCAGGCAGAGGCCTCAAGTGCTGGAAGAGGTGGAAAAACTGTTTACCAGTTTACTCATTTACCAATTTGAGAACCCTCGTGCTTTCAAGCAGCACAATGTAAACAAAGTCAGACTGCCAGTGATGTGGAGGGCAAACACGAAGGGTTGGGTCACAAGGACTTTGTTTTTGGAATGGCTGCACGAGGCTTTCGCTCCCACCAGCTAAACAGCTAAAAACACCAGAAACCCAAGAAATCACAAGAGAGGAAACACCTGAAGGAAAACATCCCTCCAATCACAGAGCCAGACTCTCCCTCAAAACTGTAACCTCCTGTCCACCCATTTTCTCCTCACTTCATGCCAGACCTCGACTCATGCAAGGTTAGTTTTTGTATTACAGATTTTTCAAATGTTCATTTTTCGGTTCGTAGTGTGAATTGTTGCAGTGTTACTTTTCTCTTTTTTCAAATGTTCATTTTTTTTCCCTGTGCTTAAAACTCATTAAAAAAAAGTGCTTATACAGCGATCAGTTGCAAGGCTATAGTGCAAACTCCTGTAAATGTTACTTTCTTGGTTGCTTGTGGTTGGTTTTTAAATAAAGTTCGGATTTGTTCAAATGTTCCTTTTATTCCTCTGTGCTTAAAACTCATTAAATAAAAGTGTTTATACAGCGATCGGTTGCAAGGCTATAGTGCGAACTGCTGCAATGTTACAGAGAGAGAGAGAGAGAGAGAAAGAGCAGGCTCGTGTGCTAATGAGGGGGAGAGAGAGAGAGAGAGACAGAGAGAGAGAGAGAGAGCATGTGCAGCTGAGAGCGAGCGCGCCTGCTCATGCAGCTGAGCAGGGAGCCTGGGTGTTTGCGTCAGTGTTATTCAATGTTTTTACATTAGTTTACTATTACACTGTGCATTCTATGGAGTAATTAACTATATTTGTGCTTAAAAATCTTTAAAAAATATATTTACATACAGTTCGTACGGTCTGGAACGGATTAATTGTATTTACATACAATCCTATGGGGGAAATTGCTTCGGTTCGTGACCAAATCGGTTTACGACCAGAGGTTTGGAACGAATTATGGTCGTGAACTGAGGTCCCACTGTACTTATTACTACCAGGCAACAATGGGTGTAGTTGAAGTTGTCACTCTTAGAAAGAGTGTTGGGGATTTTGTAGACTTTATTTAATGTTCAGAAGAGTGGAAAATTAAATGAAAGTGCAAAACACTGCAATATCAGCTTTTTTAAATTAATTTTTCTTAACTATCAAACCAAAAATTTGATATACAAGTCAAATCCCATTATAGCGAAATACTTTTAGTGGTCTTGGACAAACGCTCATACAACATCATGTTAAACGAATTAAGTTTTAACAAATGTAAATTTTGGTATAACAAACATTTTTTGGGGCAAAAATGGCCACTAAAGATAATAATGTGATGCACAAATACTTATTTTCAGACCTATGCTTTCCATGTGGAGTCTCTGAAAGCATGCAACAGGCTATCTCAAAGAAACAGACAGTCTGTTGTCAAATTTCCGGATTCAGGCAGTCTTGGCAAGAATGCAGGCGTGATATCATACACATAGCCGAATGCGTAACTAGCATCTGTGTGGGTAGTTGTGTAATTTGTAGATACTGTACTTTTTGGGTTTCATAGCAGTTCTCACTGTTTTCTTCGAGATGAACAAAAAAAGTGAGAAATGGTGTCAGATTACATGGAAAGGAAAATTAACAATCCTGGAAAAAGTTGATTATGGGAATAAAGAAAAATGGCGTGGTAAAAGCATTCAGAATCACATTTTCAACGCTGTGACCAGAATGAAAAAAAAATTAGAAGTGCATTTGCATTCTATAAAAAAAAAATTACATATAATGTCTCATTTTTATTATGGATTTTCATACCTGTACTTTATATTTAAAAAAAAAAACTGCATCTAACTTGTCATCTTCAAATAAAATATTTTGTGCAGTTTAAGAAGCACTGTTTATTTATATAGGTATTATCAATTTTGGGTCATAGAGTTGTATGAAAGACAGGAAGGCGAGTCCCGGTTTCCTAGGAAAATGCATGCACTTTATTACTGTATAGAGAAGTCAGGTACAGTCTTAAAACTTCATTCAAAATAGGGGCTATAAGGAGCTGCAACACCGGCAAATGTCCTGCTTTAGCTACCATCTTCAGATTAGAAGAACACCAGTGGCTCAGAATCAGTGCTGTGGTAGATGCAGTCTGGAGAAGAGAGATAAGGAGAGTGCGAGGAAGAGCAGATCAAAGTCTGGTGTTAAATGTTTTAAATATTGTGCAACAAGCACATTATGCAGTAAGCCTTATGCTGCAGAAGACAACAAATTACTTTGCCTTGGTTTACTGTTTACCAGGCACAGCATAGCAGCTACAGAGCTGTCCTTGCGTCATTGCCATTAAAGATGGCAAATCACTGGCAACCCTGGTCACAATAGTACACGCCTTTTCCTCATATTCATTTTAATGAGGTTTTCCGTTATAATTAAATATTTTAATGGTCCCATGAGTTTCGTTATAATGGGATTCCACCTGTATTGCTCAGCTCTATTTTAACAGCATATTTTAAAATGTGGGTCTAGTTTAGTTCATTCTGCTTCCTGAAAAATATGCCTGATACCAGTAACTACAATTGATTCCATGTAAAATATAGGTGTTTTATTCTTAACCTGCTCCTAATGTTATATAAAACTAATAAATGAAAACTAAAACATACTTTGTGTGTTCTAACAGTGACCAATTTGATAGAAAAGAAATATAAAATGCAATGTACAATTCCCGTTAAAATTGTAAGAACCAAATTTACTAATGGCTTAATGATAAAATAATTGACACAGAGAGACTTAAAAATCAACAACACAATGATATACCTTGTGGTCAAATTCTATCATTCCTGCCACTTACCATCCTTGTAGTAATACGTATTAACAGAACAGCAAATTCTACTTTTGATTTTTAACATGCAACTTTTGATGTCCATTAAACCCACACCCAAAAAAAAAAAAAAACATGAAAAACTCATTTATCATATATGTTGAAATCACTCTTAATATAATTAATATATATAGTAGCTACTGATAGACAGTAATCCTAATGCATTTAAACATGCCTGTAAATTATAGAAATTAGATTTAGAATTAATACAGTGGTGTAGCACTGTTGCCACCAGACTGGTGTAGCAATGAAGCAGCTATGTATTTTAAATGAGGGACAATTAGAATCAGGTCAACACCCAAGCCCTACAGAATTTAACAAATATTATATATACAATCGATTCCTCTTAATTGGGACACATTAGAACTAAGACATTTTGTCCCAATTAAGCGGCTGCCCCAATTAAGCGAATTCCACTTAAAATTAAACAATAAATAATTTTCTTTCAATATTTTAATAAAATTATTTAACCCAAATATAAATTATAAGAAAATAATATAAGCTGTGAAGAAAAAATAATAATAACTTCTAAAGTAAAATAGTTAGGTATGTACATACAATTTAATGCTGCAAAAATGCATCATGTGTAGTCTGTAATTTTGTTTTTGTAAGTTTGTACTTTGTCCTTTGCAGTTCGTCTTTTCTGTAATGCCCACTCCTCACGCAGTTGATTTTCTTGTTGTAAGAGACCACTATGGTATATTTTGGTACACCAGTTATCTCAGCGAGCCTACGATGGCTTGTATTAAATGGCTGGCTTTTAATTTTATCCAGCAAAGCAATTTTACTTGAAAGTGTAAAATAATTTCTTGGCATCTTGGCAAGGGTTATAATTTTATAAATAAAATTGACAAAAAATAAGTTTACTTATACGTTACACGTACACGCGAGGTGGTGTAGGGGTAACATGGTTCGGTAGTGGTGACGGTAGACTATTAAGCAGACATGTGCTACTCCACTCTAAGATTGTACTATCTAAACTTATCAGTGCTTCTTCGACGGGCGACGATAGATGAGTGACTTGCAGCACGCGTCTGCTACTGTCCCAATTAAGTGGACTGTTGTCCCAATTAAGCATTTAAATTATATATTAGTTTATTATTTTGGTTTTCATTCCTTGAGATTTGGCCCAAATAAGCGGCTGCCCCAATTAACCGGTGGCCCAATTAAGCGGAATCGACTGTATATATATATATATATATATATATATATATATATTCCTTATTTACAACAATAACTAATTATAAACAGGACAAAGAACGGTGACGACAAAAGTACAAAATGAACACCATGTACCAACGCCCTGACAAAAGTCTTTACGACAGGTGATGAAGGTGGATCTTGAAGTGCACTCAATAGTTAACAGATGGAAAGATGTGGTGGAATACTACCCTTTAGAAAACTGCTTCCCAGAATCAGGATAGAGACCACAGTCCTACCGCCAGAGTCCAGAAGATAAATGTTCTTATGAGGCATGCCTCTTCATAAAGCGCATCAGTGGAGTGGATTGGGGAAAAAAAGAACCCACCATCATCCCTAAATCAGGTGGCCGTGCATAATTCTTCTCTGCTACAAACGTCCAACTGATAAAGAGTTTTAGCTGCTGCTTAAGATAAAGTCGATCGTAAAATGAGAAAATTGAAAAGTCCCCCCAAATCCTTCTCTTCCGGTTTTATGTGTACAGTGCCTAAAAAAAACCCAAACTACAAATCCCACAAGCCACTCTGCATATTTGTTTAAAGACGCAGATCTCATATTTACAAAAAGGAATCTGTGTGACCAGTGTTGTTATTAACATTCAACAAACAACAAAAAGGACATACCTATAAACAAATTAAATCACCTGTGTGACACTGCTACAGTGGTGCGCAATCATATTCAATCCCCTGGAAAGTCATCATAATTTTCTACATGAGAAAAGATTTGTACATCTACTTATCCATTCAGTATTTTAATATGAGCTCTTATGCTGTAACAATATATTTACAAAGTCAAAATAAACCATTTTCCGTAGGTATTTAACACTAGAGTCCCTGAAGCCTACAAAAAAAAGAAGTAATCCCGGGCCACCTTCAATTCCTTCGCACCTCTCCATCAGCATATTTGTTTTGCAAATGTGTCAATCAGCACAAGCAGCAAGCTATCCCATCCCCACCCCATCGATGCAGGTGAAGTTCTCCCAACTCAAGTCTCTTTATCTGGGTGTGAGGTGCCTGGAGTTGTATGTGGTAAATAATATATTGTTATTTGGAATACATACCGTACATTTCATGTGTGTTCCGTGTCTACAACGACTGGGTAAATGTATGGTGACAGGAAATGAAAGGCAACAAACATATACCTAAAACAGCAACTTTCTCCATGTTATAGTAATAATGACATTAAGTGCATAATGTGTGAAGACTATAGTTCAAATATCAAATAAACATGTGCACTTTTGTTCAATAATATAATCAAAGAAAAAAAAATCAGTCAATTTACATGTTGTTCTCAATGAGTTAAAAACACAAGCTCAAATGTCAATCAACAGAAAGTTGATGTCTTCTTGGATGGTGGAGAGGTAAGAACTGCCGTCTTATAACCAAAAGGTTGAAGGTTCGAGTCTGGGTACTTCTCGTTTTGAGTAGTGAGTTGTTATTATTATAATATAATAAAAACATAGATTTGATTTGATTCTGTAACACCCGGTGTAAATTTTTACTACCTGTAAAAGATATCGCTGAAGGAATATAAGCAGACACACAAACACTGGTGAATCAAGTCTTCTTGGTATCTATTTGATTACTTGAATTTTTTGTTATTCAGTTTTATTCTTGAATAAAAGCACACTTGTATTGTTATACCTTTGCAAAAGACTTTGTTTTATATTCCAGTAACCACTTGAATGACATCAAATCTGTCTCTGCCTCCCTCACACATTCATACACGTTATGCCATTTGAACATGAGTTGTCATTTGAAAATGTTTTGTTTTTTTTTTTTTCGATCTTGCCCATACTCCGCGTTATGGTGCATGGTACTGAGAATGCAGACAGACTTCTTCTTTTTGGCCACATACACTGTCAGCATGGCACTGCCAGATCTAAACACTAGCGTTGGGACATGCTCGCATACTAAAGTGACTTTATCTGCAGGTAGAAGTTCTGTCCCATTGTACTTATGGTGCCATGCAGAGCAGAATTGTGTCACGGTGCGGCAGTCTATTAGCCAACTAAAGCGCTGTGAAGAAGCTGACTGTTATGATTTGTCCAGAAACAGCTCCATAAGCTTTATGACCACAAACTCGGAAAGTCTTTCTCCCGTGGAACTACTGGGATCTTTTCCTAAATAAGGAGTGCCATTGCACATGTAGTTTGTCTCCAAATCTCCCGCAATCCAGAACTTGATGCCAAATTTGTCAGGCTTAGTTGAGATACATTGCAAGAAAGGATAACGGACCTTGGTTGGAAACAGTTGCTCATCAACAGTAATATGTTGCCCTGGGTTGTAAGTCAAAACACAGTTTTCAATGAAATTGCAGCAAATCTGTTGTATTTCACATGTTTTACACAGGCGTTCTTGTTGTCAAAGTGCAAATGCTGCATGATAGTCCGATAACGGTCACAAAGCATTGTATCTTTGCTTGCCGATACAACAGGTAGTTCTGAGCAGGCATCAACCACAGCACCAACTGTGGTCATCACTGCTCTTGTGAAAAGAATGGCGATAAACGCCATCAACTCAGAGAGGGAGAGGCAAGTTTGTTGTACCACATAAATGTTACTAACAAAATAAACCTGAATAATAAAAAAAAAAGCAGTAACTTTTACAAGTAGCCAAAATTTACACCGGGTGTTACAGACTCAAATGAAATGCATGTTTTATTATATTATAGTAACAATAATAGTAGCTCACTACTCAAAACAAGAAGTACCTGAACTCAAATCCACGACCATTTGGTTATAAGACAGCAGTTCTTACCTCTGCACCATCCAAGAAGACATCAACTTTCTGTTGAATAACATTTGAGCTTAGGGCTCCAGATTTATATAAACAATAAATTAATTATAAATGACACAAAGGTGACAGCCATTTGACCATAAATAAACATAATTAGGTGCTACTTGTGAGTTCTTTATATCTCTCTGGATATAAAAAGCACCCTCTGTAAGGGCCATAGTCTTTGTTGGACAATCACTGAAAAATTCAGCTGATGTGAGAAACAAATTGTTTGAAATGCACAAGGCAGGAAATAGCTACAAAAAATATCGAAGAGTTTGAATGCATGGTTGGATCCATCATCAGAAAGTGGAAGGTTCAGCACAGCACCCAGACTCTTCCTAGAACAGGCTGTCCCTTAAAACTAAACATCAGAGCAAGACGTCACGTGGTGAGAGAGGCTACTAAAAATCCAACCGTTTACTCTCAGAAGTCTGCAATACTCTTTGGCTGAAACTGGAGTGAAGGTGCATGGGTTCAAATTTCAAGATGTCTCCATAAAACAGGCCTCTGCATGGCATTTTGTACAAAGCAGGAGAAAGACTAGTTAAGATGTGGGAGAATGTTTTATGATCAGATGAGACAAAAATAGAACTTTTTGGCCAAACTTCAAAGAGGTTATGTGTCATGTAAAACTAACACTGCCCATGCCTCAAGAAACACCATACCTATGGCAAAATGTGGTGGTGGCAGCATCATGCTATGGGGATGCTTTCATGTGCTGGGACTGGGAATATTACCAGAGATGAAGGGCCAATGGATGAACGCAAATACCACACAATATTGCAGGAGAACTTGTCCCAGTCTGCTATGAACCTGCAACTTGGGATAAGATTTATTTTTCAACATGAAAAAGCCCCTAAGCATAAGGCCGAAAGTATCCCTGGAATGGATCAAAAACAGAAAGGTAAATGTTTCAGAATGGACAGATCAAAGCCCTGATCTTAACCCTATTTAGAATCTGGCACTATTCGAAAAGTGTGGTCCAACAGTGCTGTTTCAGCAAACTATAATCTCTATAAATTCTGAACAATACTTACACCAAAATAAATTAGGCTGTTATTGCAGCAAAAGGGTTCTCAACCAAGTACTAATGTGTAGGCTTGAAAACATATGCAAAACACATGCAAACAATAACTTTTTGAGCTTTTTTTCTCCAGTCATAGATATGCAGAAAATGGTTTATTTTGACTTTGAAATGTATTATTTACATCATAAGAGTTCACAATAAAAATAATGAATGGACAAATGTGTACAAATCTTTTTTGTGATGCATAAAATGATGACATTCAAGAGATTGAACACTTTTGCAAGCCACTGTAAATACTAAAACTTTTCAAGATTCTTTTTTTTTTTAAATGAAAGTATTCAAAAATCCATCTGGCTTTCACCCATGGCACAGCATAGAAACTGTCTCAAGACTGAAATGGTGGTACACAATAATTTTCTGATTATGTTTGGCTTTTGCTTTTGTTCTGTATACACATTGTATATTTATGTATTTGTCTCCATTAGTGGAGTTTTATTCAATATATTACCTTTTGGTGAAGTTGCATTTCTTATTGGATTCTATCATGGTTGTGTATAACATCGCAAAGTAAATCCGTAGGCTACTTCTAAATTGACAACTCTAAATTTTTCCAGTATCAGTGTGTGTCCAAGTGCTCTGTAATAAACTGGCAACATGTCTATGGCCGTTTCTAATTTTACACTGGCTGTTGCCAAGTTTAGTTGTCTATGAAAGTATGAGTGATTTAGACTTTATTTGCATTTCTTGGGACATTAAATTGTTCCTGCCAGCGAACTGGACAAAGCACTTATCCAATATGGAGGACGGAGATCTGTTATACATGCACATGATTTATATGTTTACGGTTTACTTAACACTAGAATTACCAGAGCCTATTAGCCTCTGATAGTTCTAGTGTTAATAATCAATGTCCAGTTATATTTCTGCAAAACATGTTCACAAATTTTACAATTTATTAAAACATAATGACATCATAAATTTAAGTTTTGTCAGCAGCACTCTTAAATTTAAACATTCCTCTTTTGGATACAGACAATCACTTGACCTAGGAAAGCATATCAGGCTACTCCATTTGTGGCAAAATTTCGGTCAGAACACAGGACAGGAAAGGCTTTTTTATCTCAACAGTCACAGAATATTAAAGACCATGTACTTCTTTCTTATTCTTCTTTACCTATTATGTAGCGCTTGTGCAGTATTCAAACATTTAACTTTCCAGTAAATGAGCTTGGCATCTTAAAAATAACTTAAAGCAACTTGTCCCTTTTGTCAGTCTCTAAATACAATTATAAATCCTAAGATCTGTAGATTAACAATAAGTATATACATTGTGTCAAGTGAGTCACTGCCTTGCACCCAAAAGACAAGGCTGAGTCTAAGGATTTCAGGAAAATCAGCTTTATTCAATCTGAAACAGGAACAACAAATTTATTTATTGCAGTGGGAGCTACCACTGTACTACACACAGACACAGCAAATGGGCAGGGCTGGGGCCCTGTTATAGTGGCCAAGCTATAGTGTTTTCCGCATTAACCATTGGACGACAGACGTGTTGTGCAAGGAGGCAGTGCCATTGCCTCTGTGACGCGGTGAACCTGCGGTTGCCTTGGCAAAGGACAAACAGCCCTCTACAGACTCGTCAATTGTGTTTCAGTGTACCGACCTGTTTGGGGAAGGTCTCAAAATAGTTCAAAAATCACACAACAGCTTGTCATGTGTGGTAAAAAATATCATAACAAGACAAATTAATTAATAGTTGTGAGGTTTGGATTTATATCTTTAAGTAATTATGAACATTTAGCAAAGTTCACTATATAATGTAAAAACATTTCCAGATAACTTAGGGCAGCTGAGATGGGATATAAGCAGACTACACTGGGCTGTCAGCAGGAAACTATATATTTATTTGCTGCAAAAGGATGGCATCTGCCTTCAGCTTCTGTGCTAATAAAGAAAGGAGGTGAAAATGGCAAAGTAAACACGGAATGCTTGACATTAATGATGTACGTGTTTTTGCCAACTGTGTTTAATTATAATTTAGTATGGTTCATTTTGCCCTGTGTCCAGCTAACAACTGGAAGTAGCCAATGATGATAAACTTTGTATAATGTAAGTAATCTAATTTTGTACCTTTTACTTGTGTATAAAAAACACCTCATCTAGCAGAAAAGGTGTGCATCTTGTTACAGAATGCTGTGTGTGTCTAGCTACGGCGTCCTGTAATAAGAGTGCTCCCTCTTCAAAGAGAATAAATGGTTTTGATTTTAAACTTCCTCCTGCCTGTTTTCTCTTAGAGGTTTAAGGTCACCCAGAGGGTAATGGTCATTTCTTCCAAACATGTTACCAACTTCTACAATGCGTCTTCCACTGTAAACAACTCTGATTGGATCAGTCTTTCTAACACCTTGGTCACTCTTTAAAAAAACATTAAGCACAGGTCTTAAAAAGGAAAGTGCTGTGCAAATCTCTAGCTGAGAAAGTCTTTTGTAAATACATATGAGTAGCTCAATTACTGAAATAACTTAATTTTTTTTTTTTTTTTTTTTAAATCGCTGACATTATTGATGTCATAAAATATTTCTTACAGGACTGAAATGATTACAGTAATCCCTCCTCCTTCGCGGGGGTTGCGTTCCAGAGCCACCCGCGAAATAAGAAAATCCGCGAAGTAGAAACCATATGTTTATATGGTTATTTTTATATTGTCATGCTTGGGTCACAGATTTGCGCAGAAACACAGGAGGTTGTAGAGAGACAGGAACGTTATTCAAACACTGCAAACAAACATTTGTCTCTTTTTCAAAAGTTTAAACTGTGCTCCATGACAAGACAGAGATCACAGTTCCGTCTCACAATTAAAAGAATGCAAACATATCTTCCTCTTCAAAGGAGTGCGTGTCAGGAGCAGATCATGTCACAGAGATAGAGAGAGACAAAAGCAAACAAATCAATAGGGCTGTTTGTCTTTTAAGTATGCGAAGCACCGCGGCACAAAGCTGTTGAAGGCGGCAGCTCACACCCCCTCCGTCAGGAGCAGACAAAGAGAGAGAGAGAGAGAGAGAGAGAGAGAGAGAGTTTGTTTTTCAAGCAAAAATCAATACGTGCCTTTCGAGCTTTTAAGTATGCGAAGCACCGTGCAGCATGTCGTTTGAGGAAGCAGCTGCACAAAAGATAGCAACGTGAAGATAATCTTTCAGCATTTTTAGACGAGCGTCCGTATCGTCTAGGTGTGCGAACAGTCCCCCTGCTCAATCCCCCTACGTCAGGATCAGAGAAAGTCAGCGCAAGAGAGACAGAGAAAAGTAAGTTGGGTAGCTTCTCAGCCATCTGCCAATAGCGTCCCTTGTATGAAATCAACTGGGCAAACCAACTGAGGAAGCATGTACCAGAAATTAAAAGACCCATTGTCCGCAGAAACCCGCGAAGCAGCGAAAAATCCGCGATATATATTTAAATATGCTTACATATAAAATCCGCGATGGAGTGAAGCCGCGAAAGGCGAAGCGCGATATAGTGAGGGATTACTGTATATCACAATTTTTGCCATATATATAGATCTGAGATAAAGCAGCAAGTGCATCAACGTCTGAGCAAACGAATGCTAAATGCACAGAGAAAGAGTATGAAAACTATGAATGGTCAAGTCAGGTGTATTCACTGCATGTAATCGTGCAGTGCGCCATTACTAGCATTTCTAAAATCCATTTGTTTATCAATAAATCATATTACAGTGATCCCTCCTCGATCGCGGGGATTGCATTCCAGAGCCCCCCGCGAAAGGTGAAAATCCGCGAAGTAGAAACCATATGTTTATATGGTTATTTTTATATTGTCATGCTTGGGTCACAGATTTGCACAGAAACACAGGAGGTTGTAGAGGGACAGGAACTTTATTCAAACACTGCAAACAAACATTTGTTTCTTTTTCAAAAGTTTAAACGTGCTCCATGACAAGACAGAGATGACAGTTCCGTCTCACAATTAAAAGAATGCAAACATATCTTCCTCTTCAAAGGACTGCGCATCAGGAGCAGAGAATGTCACAGAGAGAGAGAGAGAGAGAAAAGCAAACAATCAGAAATCAATAGGTGCTTTTTGGGCTTTTAAGTATGCGAAGCACCGTGTGGGAAGCATGTTGCTTGACAAAGCAGCTACAAGGAAGGGAGCAATGTGAAGGTAGTCTTTCAGCATTTTTTAGACGAGCGTCCGTATCCTCTAGGGGTGCAAACAGACCCCCTGCTCACACCCCCTCCATCAGGAGCAGAGAATGTCACAGCAAGAGAGAGAGAGAAAAGCAAACAGTCAAAAATCAATAGGGCTGTTTGAGCTTTTAAGTATGCGAAGCACCGTGCGGGAAGCATATCGCGCAACAAAGTAACCACAAGTAAGCCCAGCAAGGAAGGGAGCAATGTTAAGGTAGTCTTTCAGCGTTTTTTAGACGAGCGGCCGTATCCTCTAGGGGTGTGAACAGCCCCTGTGCTCACAACATATTTGAGGAGTTTTATTTAATACGTAATAAGTGCTCTGATTGGGTAGCTTCTCAGCCATCTCCTAATAGCGTTCATTGTATGAAATCAGCTGGGCCAACTGAGGAAGCATGTACCAGAAATTAAAAGACCCATTGTCCACTGAAACCCACGAACCAGCGATCTATATTTAAATATGCTTACATATAAAATCCGCGATAGAGTGAAGCCGCGAAAGTTGAAGCGCGATATAGTGAGGGATTACTGTATTCTGTTTCTTTAAATGAGTGCACTTTGGCTGCCTTGATATAAATCTAACAGGCAGAGACCACCTCTTACTATAGAGAAAGGTAAGGTGTTAGCTAATTATTGAATTATCTGTATTGCCAAAGGAAAAACTGATAATTAATCAAGTTAAATTTATTTAGTTGTCTACAACCCATCATGGTGGAAATAAACCTATTCCCTCTGTCCTACATAAGATCTGAGTCATGTGTTAAGCCTTCTAATCCCCTTAATCTTACTTGGACTGGCATGTGGCTCAGGCTGAACCTCAGCGAAGACCGCCTTGTTAGTTCTGCTTATTAGCTTGTAACCTAGCTCTTCAAATTTGGATTGCAGAACAGACAGCCTGCTCTTATGTATTTAATTTACCCCCAACATGAACAATGACAACTAGATCCATCACCCCTCCAGCCAAGAGCCTATCCACTCTTTAAGGGAGGTTCCCTGCCTGTACACACTAAAGGCAACAAACCATACAAGACTCTGTTCCAGGAGAAAACCTGCATCTCAGTCCCCCTAGTGATTGACTGACCCACTAACAATACTACTCTATTTCTGAGGACTGGTTTTGAGGTGACCCGTAGGGGCTTCCAATACCTACTTATTACCTCAAAGTTATCAGAACCACCATCTAGCTCCACAAGGTCCTGAAAACTGTTGAAAACATCAACCTCTGGTGCTCATGTCCCCAGACAGTGTGCACACCTTGCCTTGTACTTATGACCGTTGCACAACTACAACGTACTTTTACCTCTAAGATTTGGATTCTCCTCCCATAATGCATTTGGGGTGCACACTATCTCACTAAAGAACATTTAGGCAATATCTGCCATTTCTTTACTACAATGAACTGCAGGCTAATCACCTAATCCTCAAGTTTAGCGATATCAAGTTTGAGGAACAGGATCAGCTAGCATTTCCTGCAGATGTAAGAATCCTGGAAGAAGACTTCATCAAAGCCATCTTATAAAAAGTCCAAAATCTTACGTGTCACTTGTAAACCCATTTTATTCAGTAAAACACTCAAGGAAGCCAAATTGCTAACCGTTACTTTAACTGAAAAGTAAGACAAAATACTGGTGTTTATTTTACACTCTGCAATACAGTATTACATAATAAGAAATTTTGCTTAAAGATATTAGTTTTATCAAGGCGTATAACATTTTTTACTTGCTGCTAGGTTTAATACACTCTTCTATGCTAAAAGCAGTTCTGCTTTTTACAATTATCTTGTATAAGTGGACCTTTGATTTAAGCACTTTGTGGCAAAAATCAGTATTGCTGAGCTATTTTCATGGAATATGATTATTTACCTTTAACCCTTAACTACTTATGCTGTACTTGTGGTGTATTTTGTACACCAATCTCAATTACATTTATCCATTGTCCTTACCTACCTACCGGCAGCATCTGCTATCTATTCTCAGCTTGATTCACTACAATTACAGTGTTCCAAAGGTTTCTCTCCAATATGCCCCCAGCCAGTTTTACGAGTGGATGCATAATCGCAAGTTCCATATGGTCCATTTGGTACACCACGCAGGTACTTGCGTATCTATGACATCGATGAGATGTTCTTCTTGTAATGACTTTGTCTGCAAAGAACATTCAACAACTGAAGTGAAATGTGATATACAGTATATGCAAACCTGCAGTGGATGAAAGTGTGATCAGTGATGAATGAGCAATGGAGAAGTAGATCAGGTTTATTTTCAGATAGTCCTAGACTGTGTCATACTATTCAGTAATATGGTTTTAAATTACATTAAAAACATGCACAATTTAAAATTATTGCAATATTTTATATTACAACCTCACAGCGTACATATAAACAGCCATTTTAACACTGTTAAAGTACACCATACAAGTACTTACAGTAAGAGATGAGAAATGGTGTGAGTAGTTAACCTCAAATATTCTTTTTAAAATTGCTGCATAAATCTGAATTGTTTTTAACCTCTATGTTTTAAGCAGTGTGTTCCAACACTGCAAGGTCAAAGAAGATGAAGACAAGAGGTGCACTCCTGTCATTTAAAAAGAATTTCAGCATTTTAAAAACAATTTGCCAAAAAAAGAAAAGGTAATTAAGACATACGGCAGTGGCATCCATCTGCTACAAAACCAGATGACATTTTTATTGTATACATTCAACAGCTTTCCTATTAGGTAAACCAGCTCATTAACACAAATAATCTGATCCTTTAACTGCCGTTGCTACTTCAGAGTTCACTTTTTAACTGCCTGTGTAATATGTTGTAATTTTGATAGATGCAAGTGTGGACTCTGTGCTGTTGGGTGAATTTTCAAGTTTTAATTCTGCAGACATTTCATGAAATTACATCATTGTAGAATGGTTTGGAAAAACTGTGCCAGCATCCAGGACAACAGCAATGGGCAATCATAAGCAACTAATAGATAGCTAGAAAAATCTGTATTAACAAATCAGAGTAAGACTCTTAGTTGCTTGGCAGATTGTGTGTAATTTGGTGCATAACAGCATGAACCCAAATTAGTCTCAACTTGCGTCAAATGTATCAAATTGTGGCGGCAAGGAATAATTTGGGGAATGTTGTCTTGGCGCACATCTGGATATAATAATTAAAGTGGAATGTCCTTTGAACAAAGCCAAGCATTGTTGTTGACCACACAGATATAGTCTACTATAGTGAGAGGGGTCTGTGGCAGTTGTATGTTTAAAAAATTTATGACAGTGGACTCAGGCTCGCAGGTGTGCATAGCAGCATGGCAGAAGAGCTTCGGAGGTTAATGGGATAATGGCTATCAGTGCATTTATGTAGAGTTCAGCTGATTGCCACATTAGAGCTCCAGGGTCTATAATTAGCACTATTAGCTTAAAAGAAGCCTTAAAAGGATAGTGGAGGGGAGGGCCAGTATCAGGACTGAGAAAAAAAAAAAAAGGGGCAGAATCGGGAGTAGGAACCAGCGCAGAGGAGGTGCTGGGTCACGACCCAGCAAAGAAGGAAGCGGACATCGCTCCAAGGGGTAAAATGTTCCCCGCTGAGCACAACTGAGGAGCAGGGAATGATCACACAGGTCTCCTTGAGATCCCAGATACACCAAACAGGGGAGGAAGATGGGGCTTCTGTAGATGCCAACAGAAGCAGCAGGATGTGGTTGTCTGGTTCAGAGGTTCACAGCAGACACCAATGGAGGCAGTCACAATGACAGCCGAAGAAAGGGACAGTAGGTGCTGGTGTCTCGGCCCACTGCAAGATGAGATGGGGTGAACTGGTGAGGCAAGGGAGAAGGATGCACTGAAGTGACAGGATCAGATTGGAAAATAAAAGGAACCTGATGTCTGCATGGTTTTGTGTTTTTTTTTTTTTTTTTAAACGGACTATATATAGATGGTGTTAACCGGGAAAGAACACTGATTTTTGAATTATTTACTTGATTGTTGAAAATAAAAGCACTACCATTTTTTGTCACCTTACTGTTGCTGTCTTAAGTGTCCTCATTACCGGCTCATCTTGAAAAATGAATATCGGCAGTCATGGGTTTAATGGGGTTAAGAGCAGCTACAGCAAATCTGGACCGTCACATCTATCCTTTTTCAAATGGGTGCTTCCAGCAGGATGATACATGATGTCACAAAGCATGCATAATTTCCAACAGTTTCCAAAACAAAATGACAGTGCCCTCAGATTACTCCATTGGCATCTTCAGGACCACTAGACAGTTTTATCTAATAAAAGCAGCCAATGTTCAGAAGTACGCCATACACTAGCCAAAACTTGGACAACTTTGGTTTAACATGCATAGCTGTGAAAGGACAAATTGATCTGACATTCAAAAGAAAAAGAAAAGTGACCTAAAAAATAACCAAAAAATATTTATTTGATATTTTAAGATATGCAAACATACCACATGGTCCCTGTCAAAGGCTTTTTTGAATTTAAGCAGTATCTGACTGATACTTATAAGCTGTATACCAGCAGGAGCCCTTGGAGGCTCGCAGAACCTAACTTAAAATTCTGAAGTGGGGTGAAAGCATTTTAGAAAACATTTGAAACATCAGTCCTCCGCAGTCCTCTCTTTATTGGTTTTAATGCACGACTCAGCATTATGAGACCCTCCTAGAATAGTATCAGCTGTAATGTTGATCAACTTACTTGGTTTGTTGGATTATTCTCTTTACACATTACCCCATAATTTAAAAAATATTGTGAATACATTTTGTGTCAAAATGTTCTGGGTATTGTACTACTGGAAGACAGATTTATATTCCTAAAAAGTTAGACATTGCCTTATCTTTAAACAGTGTCTTTTGTGTTAATTGTTGTAATAGCATTGCAAATAACCAGTTAGGACAGGGAATAATTAGTTTTTTATTGCCTTGACACTGTATATATTTGTATTTACTTTGGGATTTGGAAGTTGTGACTGTATTAAATACTACATTTTCAATAACATATATATACATTTTTGACTGTATTAAATACTACACTTTCAATAACATATATATACGTTTTACATTTACTAAACCTTTATTTTGGTGGGCGGCACGGTGGCGCAGTGGGTAGCGCTGCTGCCTCGCGGTTGGGAGATCTGGGGACCTGGGTTCGATTTCCGGGCCCTCCCTGCGTGGAGTTTGCATGTTCTCCCCGTGTCATTACTTCAAACAGAAGAATACAGTTGTGCACCTGCTAAATACATTATTTCTGACAAGTAGTTTATATGCAGAGGTGGGTAGTAACGAGTTACATTTACTCCGTGACATTTACTTGAGTAACTTTTAAAAAAAATTGTACTTCTAAGAGTAGTTTTACTGTACCATACTTTTTAGTTTTACTTGAGTACATTTGTGAAGAAGAAATGCTACTCTAACTCCGCTACATTGGGCAACACTCGAATTGTTACTTTCCCCCCCCCATTATACAGTATACGCTACATTTTTGCCAGACAAAAGTTGCCAGTGGGTCTACTGCATGACTGTTTCACCAATCAGACGTAGTAACAATAATCACGACTCCATTTCACCAATCAGACATAGCCATGCAGTCACATGACCACACACAAACTTCCTGCATCTACAGCCTATGAGAGACTTTTAGTCATGCGGGGCCTCCTGTTCACTGCAAGAACGTTGAGAGCCAACTCCTGCTGAAGCTTAACCATCACTTCACTGAGTGAAGAACAAGCAGGTTTTAACCAAACATGCACAGACAGGCATGGTAAAGTGAGACTTCTTGTACGTGCACAAGCTGCCTTGTTCTAATGTTATTTTCTATCAGCTGTGCTATTTGGAGGGCAAGAGTGTGATGATGCCGGTCCCCTACAGACACTTTTCTTTTCTTTGATTCCCTCCTTTTTTTTGTGCCGACCCGTATATATACACTCCCGTCCCCATGGGCCTTAATCACACGCCGCAGAAAGCCAATGAAGCAATTGAGAACGATCGCACCCGCACGTGCAGGTATGACTCGCTCCAACTACCTCATTAACTCCCCGCGGTCATGCAAGTGCGCCTATGGAGAGTGACACGGCTTTATGGGTTTGAAACTGGCCTTTTTTTTTTTTTTTGAAGCTGCGGACCCGCTACACCACAAAGTGAATATACAGTATTATACTGTCAGTATACAGTATATCTTGTCACTGTAAGTAGTTTGCACTGTTCAAACATACATGTTACCCATTGTAGGTATTGGCTTCAAAAGCTTTGTTGTGAAAAACTGATATTTGGTACTTTGTGTTATTTGTGCATCTTTATTTTATAAAGATGTTATTTATTTGTACTCATTTTTCATTTTACTATTTGGAAATAGCAGAATTTGCACATTATTTTATATTTTTGTCTTGTCTTATTACAACATTTCTAAAAAATAAACCATTTATTATATTCAAACAGTTACTCGGTACTTGAGTAGACTTTTCACCAAATACTTTTTTACTCTTGAGTAATTTTTTGGATGCCTACTTTTTACTTCTACTTGAGTAATATTATTTTGAATTAACGCTGCTCTTACTTGAGTACAATTTTTGGCTACTCTACCCACCTCTGTTTATATGTCTAGTTAATCACTAATGTCACAGTGACCCAAGTCTCTGCACAAAGGAGAACTATTTTCTTTAGGAAGGTTGTTAAAGTTTATAATTATTTTTGAGTTTATCTTGTGCAATAATTTAACATGGGGTATGTTAAGTGGACAGTCTCTGTTTGATGACAACCCTTCTGTTGCTATTCTCCCCAAGTCACAATTAAAATTAAAGTTCTCATATTTAACGGTTTCAGCTGTTTTCATGAGTGAACCGATGGACAGACGAACATTTCAGTTTACATTTAAGTTAGGTTTATGTATTATTTGATATGCTGCAGTCCTTTATACACAATTAATAAATATGTTTAAGACCATGCATTTTTTAAATAGGAAATGGGGTAAATGCAATTTCTACAGCTACAAATATGTTTAATGACAAAATAACTTACTATATGTAAAATACACTGAGTTGAGTAACAGAACAACTGAAAGCATAAAAGCTCAATGCTTGCAATTATGGGATGAAAAATACCCACTTACTTTGTATCCTATGGCTCTATACAGGCAGTCTATTTGATAGCAGGTCTGCTCTTCCCAATTTATCCAGCTCATAGCAGTATTAATTTTAGGAGCTAAAATTATTGTAGAAAACATTGATCATTCAAAATGTATATTTAAAAATTTCAAATGACAGAATAAGTTAGCTATTGAATTACTCTTTGCTATTACTCATTAAGTATAGTTGTCATTTTTACCTAAATTACATTTTTTGCTGAAGGTAAAGCAAGCTCTCTAATATGAATTTTGAATTGTCTTCCAATCTGATTTATTTATACAAATAAACATTAAAATCTTTAAGATATAACACATTAAATAATGCAAAAACAGTAATTTGAAACATAGCTAGATGCAGACAAGTTTTACCTAAAGTTGCACCATAGTTTGCTTGTTCTTTTTGATTCTGTATCATTTCAGGAAGCGTCTTCAGTGTTGAAATAAGCTATGAGAGACATAAAATTAAAATGATGTGCTTCAGAAAAATATTTATGCAACCCTGACCCACCCACTCTAAAAGTACCAAGATTATTTCACATTTTGAAAATGCAAGGTTTTCCTCACCCAAATGGGTGTGGATGATTAAATGCTCAATTTGTATTATATCTATATGTATATGTGTCTCTGTTCAGGGATTGCATTCTACTCTGTTAACTTTAAATCCTATCACTAAGAAAATATATGTTGTTGTTTAACAATAAGTAATGAAGTGTGTTTCATGTATGTTTAAAAGTTTAATACTAGTTATTTTCTTTAAGTTTTAACCAAATCTGTATCTTTATAGGTATTTATTAAGCATATTATATCTATAAAATATTTGCACAATACCTTGGCGAGCTCTGTAAACCCTCTGTTTCAGTGAAGGACACGTGTGGGCCAGACTGACTGGCAGGATGATGACCAACCTGTTGCTGCATTCAAACGGTGTTATCTTTCACCTTTACGCCTGGTGCAGCTGTGTTGTTCTTAGATGCGAGTGGAAATTTCTTGCGGGGAGGACTTTTGTTCTCTTTCTCCAATGTAGAACCCTCATCCTCATCCGAGTTCACCTCTGTTATAGCACATCTTTATTTGAAAACAACAGTGTCAGATGGGGACGAGCGTGAACGTGACTGAGAGAATAAAACTGAATAAAAAAAAAAAAAAGCTAACCTTTACAAGTACCATAAGTTTACACCAGCTGTTACAGACTCAAATCAAATGAATGTTTTTATTGTACAATAGTAACAATAAGAGCAGCTCACTACTCAAAATGGTAATTCTGGAGTGCGCCCGGATTTAATCCTGCGACCTCTTGATTATGAGTCAGCAGTTCTTACTGCTGTACCACCTAAGCAGTCGTGTCAGCTGTGTACCCTAACCCAATTTCTTTATCTTCAGTCATATTCTTGAATAAAAGCACACTTATTTTGTTATAAGTGCACCTTTTGTGAAAGTGTTTATTTGAAATTTAGACACATTATACACTCCAGGGGTTAGGTGGGTGGGGGTGTGGGAATGGGAAAGCAGGGTGCTTGCTGTTTGTGCTGATCAACACATTTACAAAACAAAAGATGCTGATGGAGAAGTGTGAAAAAATTTAAGGTGGACTGGCATTGCAAGTTCTTTCGTAGGCTTCAGGGATTCTAGTGTTAATGCACTCAACTGAGTTATATGAATTATCACTCTTGTTGTTAATATCAAGGAACATATCTTCTCTAATAAAAAACAACATTACTTTTCATAATCCTCTGACCTTATTGATAAATGCACAGTTAATGAACTGAATTATGAAGCATATAAAACTTCTTAATAAAAGGGTAACAGTTTTAGTCATTCAGATTTATAAAGCAAAACAGAAGAACTCTAACAAACAGGAATTTCAACATCCGTTTTCTTAGGCTGACTTCTAAAACAAATGCTATACAAGGATGTAAATAAAACTTAAAAAAGCAGATTTTCTTAAATGTTTTTCTTTCTTATCAATGTTGTCTAATGTTCATTAATATAGGTAAGTTAAAAATGACTCTTTTTCTCTTTCTAGAGAAAGGTTCACAGGACTTTAACACTAGAATTACCAAAGCCTACAAAAAAACTTGTAATTCTGGCCCACCTTAAATCCATTCGCACCTCTCCGTCATGTGTGTTTTGTTTTGTAAATGTGTCAATAACCACGAGCAGCCTGCTATACCATCCCTCCCACCGCTGCAGAAAGGGCAAAATGTTCTCCCAGCTCAAGCCTTGATTATCTTGGAGTGATGTGCTGGAGTTTTAGAGGGTAAATCAAATAAACACTTTCACAAAAGGTGCAAGTATAATACAACAGCTTCCGTAGTACAGCGGTAAGAACTGCTAACTTGTCATCAAGAAGCCCCGGGTTCAATTCTGGATGCCTTGTGAATTTACCGTTTTGAGCAGTGAGCTGCTCTTATTGTTAATATTATACAATAAAACATACATTTGATTGCATCTGTAACAGCCGGTGTAAATTAATAGTATTTGTAAAAGTTAGCAACTTTTTTTTTTTTTTTTTTTTTTTTTTTTTACTTTTATTCTCTCAGTCACAATCACGATACAAACCATCCTCCCCATCCCCTTGGTCTGACCCTATCTAACAATGTCAGTATAAATTTATACCCGATCTGATGCTGTTCATTTTCAAATAATATTGCATTAGTGCAATGATGTTTTCTGATTGGTACTATTCAGGTCATACAATGATTTCTTCAAAATGTCACATTTATTTGTCACTTTCTTTTTTTCTCCAGTGCTGCGTTGACATCATGGACCAGAAGGTGTGAGCTTATTCAATGCGAACAGGAGCACGTGGGTGGCTGTTTGCTGTGTGCTACAACATGCTGGACCTGGCGGTGACCAACATGTATTGTGCAAGGCATACAGGGGGTACACTGAGAAAAGAAGAGTGTTCTTGGCTCACCTTGTAGAGGAACTTCATTGTCGCTTCTTACAAGAAAAGGCGATGGAAAAAGAGGATGCAACATCGACAAACTTCTGTTCCAAGACTGCTGCTTCCTCCAGGAAAGCAAACTCAGTCAGTGTCATGTGCCCCTTCAATGTAATAGGAACCACAGCATAGAGAGAAGTGTGTACATTGCAACAGGTACACGTCGTAAATGTAGGAAGGACGGTTCTTGGGTGTGTGGGAACTGTTAACATTTCAATTTGATGATTGTATATAGTGCAAAACTGACCTCTCTGCATTATTCTTTCCTCTGCATGTCTTATCGTATAAAAGAAACACCACCATGCACCAAAATGTGGAGATTGGGCAAGACCGGGGGGGTGGGGTTGTGGGGGGAACTCAGTCACTGATTACATCAGCAAGAAGGTATGAGAATGAATATGAATAATAAGAATAATGTTGCATCCATGCCACAGTGTTTTCCGAAATCTATACTAATAAAAGGCAAAGCCCTGACTGACTGACTGACTGACTGACTCACTCACTCACTCATCACTAATTCTCCAACTTCCCGTGTAGGTAGAAGGCTGAAATTTGGCAGGTTCATTCCTTACAGCTTACTTACAAAAGTTAGGCAGGTTTCATTTCGAAATTCTACGCGTAATGGTCATAACTGGAACCTGTTTTTTGTCCATATACTCTAATGGAGGAGGTGGAGTCACGTATCACATCATCACGCCTCCTACGTAATCACGTGAACTGAAAACAAGGAAGAGATTTACAGCACAAGTCAAACGTGGGAACGAAGGTAAATGACGTTAATTGTTGAGTGTCTTTTAATACTGTGTAAGCATACATATTAACACATGTGCAATTAAACGTGTGCATTTACGGGGTGATTTCTCAGGCTTAAAAGCTCGCCTTTTATTAAAAAGGTAAATGCAAACTGTTTTCATTCTGAAGGGCACAAACCACGTTAGATTTCAGCCATTAAACGCGTAAAAATGTCGGTACACCAGATAAATAAGCGCAACATATTATCAGTTGTATTGTATGCTTACAATACATATAGAAATGTGTTAATCGTTAACTAATAGTATGGGATGGTGTTTTTCAACTCGCGCCTTGATTTAAACGACTGCATGTCTTGGTGGGTTTGCGTAGCTTATTGTCAATATCTTTACACCTCTTTTTAAGACTTATTGACTGAAACGGGCATTCACGAAAAAAGTTAGGGCTTTGCTACAGGATACACCCTCCACAAGTTAAGGAAGTAAAAATAAAAGGTATATATTTCTGTTTTATTTAAACCTTTTAAATTCGTATGCATAGCCCCATTTGGCTGTTTTAGTTTTTTTTTTTTTTTCTTTCTTCAGTAATATTTAATCTCCTTAAAGAAAAACAGCATATGCCTTTTACTCTTTTTGTATCTCTTTAGTAATATTTTAGTGTAAAAGGATAACCAGTATTTAAACCTTTTATGTTACTTTATAAAGTTATTTTACACAATGTTGAAAAATTAATAAGAAAGCTACATATTTTGGCAGCTGCTGCTTTAATTTTCAATGAAATGAAAAAAGCTCTCCAAGAGAAAACCTCAATGAAGAAGAAACAGTCTGCACTATCTAAAAAGGAGAAACCCTCTTTTATAAAGGTTTGCTGCAGATGACTTAACTGAAAATAAATGAATAGTTCCTATGTGTATAATACATATTTATCTATTTGACTTATGCCTTTATTCCAGCAACTTGCAACATCTGAGGTACAATTTGTTACATTACTTTTGTTTTTTGCAGCACAGGCAGGTGAAGTGACTTCCTCAGGGTCACACAGTGGTGTCAGTACCAAGATTTGAACTGACAAGCTCCGGGTTTGCTGAAATATTACTGAAGAAAGAAAAAAAACGAAAACAGGCAAATGGGGCTATGCATACAAATGTCCATCCATCCATTATCCAATCCTCTATATCCTAAATACAGGAGCCAATCCCTGCCAACACAGGGCACAAGGCAGGAAACAAACCCCGGGCAAGGTGCCAGCCCACCGCAGGGCGCACACACCCACACACCAGGGACAATTTAGAATCGCCAATGCACCTAACCTGCATGTCTTTGGACTGTGGGAGGAAACCGGAGTACCCGGAGGAAACCCAGACAGACACGGGGAGAACATTCAAACTCCACGCAGGGAAGCGAACCCGGGTCTCCTTACTGGAACCTTTCACTGCGCCACCATACCGCCCACATACAAACTTAAAAGGTTTAAATAAAACAGAAATATATACCTTTATTTTTACTTCCTTAACTTGTGGAGGGTGTATCCTGTAGCAAAGCCCTAACTTTTTTCATGAAAGCCCCTTTCAGTCAATAAGCCTTAAAAACAGGTGTAAAGCTAAACTTGTAGCACCGCTATTCAATTACACTTGCCTAATGCCTCTCCTAAGGGGAAATACTGTGGGAACTGGGCATCCGTCAAAGCACCAATCACAGGCCCGATTAGAAAGCGGGAAGCTGTGATTTGTCGTCTCCCTCCCATGTAACAATCACAGCCCGTGTTACAACGCACTATGTATGTATGTGTATATATGTGTATGTGTGTATATGTATGTGTATATATATGTTGATATGTGTGTGTATATATATATATATATATATATATATATATATATGGTTGAAATAGTTTACTGTCAAATCTTTGCATTTATTTGACAGTAAACTATTTCAACCATTCTATGATCTGCTCCTCACAAACTGAGGGCACCGTGGCGGATGTTAGCAGATTGCTGGCCAACCACAAGCGTTACCTGGTAGGTAACCACCCATACAATCAGATTGTGACACAGACTACGAATGCCGTGAATATATAAATATATATATATATATATGTGTGGATGTGTATATGTATATATATATGTATATATATATATGTATATGTAGATATGTGTATATGTAGATATGTATATGTATATATATGTTTACATAACCTCTTTAACACACTACTTCTCCGCTGCGAAGCGCGGGTATTTTGCTAGTGTACTATATAGGTCATAAAATGAATTATTTCAAATATCATATATACCTATGTCTCTGTTTTTTGTCAGTGTGGCTTTGACATCATGGACCACAAGGCGCAAACTCATTAAGTGTGAGCAGGAACACTTGAATTTTTTTTTATTCCGTTTTATCAAGAGACAATGGGATACCAAGAAGGCAGATTCACCAGCGTTTGTGTGTCAGCTTTTATCCCTCCAGATCAGAGAATATCCAGTTCCATTGTCTCAGAACACCACTCACATCTACAGTTATTCCCAGTTTCAAATAAAAACTAACAGCGTCAGATCCCAGGGTTGTATTATGATTGTGACTAGTGAATAAAAGTGGGAAAAAAAAAATGCTACCTTTTACAGGTACTATAAATTTACACTGGCTGTTACAGACACAAATCAAATTTATGTTTTTATTGTATAATATTAACAATAAGTGCAGCTCACTACTGAACATGGTAAATTCACAAGGCACCCAGGATCGAACCCGTGGCCTTTTGATTACAATTCAGCAGTTCTTACTGCTGCACCACGGAAGCTGTCATTATTATTATTATTATTTGCACCTTTTGTGAAAGTGTTTATTTGATTTATCCTCTAAAAACTCCAGCAGGTCACTCCAAGATAATCAATGCTTGACCTGGGGAAACATTTTGCCTTTTCTGCGGCGGTTGGGCAGATGGTATAGCAGGCTGCTTGCTGCTTGTGTTGATCGACACATTTACAAAACAAAAGATGCCGACAGAGAGGTGCGAACGGATTTAAGGTGGGCCAGAATTACGTGTTTTTTCGTAGGTTTTGGTAATTCTAGTGTTAACTGCTTTTCTGTTTTGGGTAAAAAAAAAAAAAAAAAAAAGTTTCTTTCCTTGGACAAATTGCAGGTGTGATGAAAGAGCTGGCCTCTCTTAGTAAATAAATAGAGCCTAAGGACAGTGGTTCTTAAACTTGGAGCAAAAGTGAAAAATGGGGTCCATCAAATGACCTAATGCCAGTGATGCCAAATATTATGCAAATGCACTTGGTGGGACCCAGTAGGAAACTGCACCTAAAAGACTTTACAATGTGGCTTAGTTCATTTACATCTGTTTTAAAAAAGTATATCTATTCATCTGTCAACAGGGAATTTTGTTGTATGCTGTGTACATAACACATTGGGGGTATTGCTATGTTTTAGTGTAACTATGTACTCAGTGTTCTTTTCAATCACTATTACCGTATGTACTCATGTATAAGTCAGGTAGGTCTTAAAACCTGAAAAATCAATCATATAATCAAACCCCGACTTATACGCCCGTTCAAAAACACTTTTTTTTTTTTTTTTTTTTTTTTTGATCTTCTTGCCTCCTCCAATCTCACATCAGTTTCTCATACATCGAATTTTGGTGCAGTAGTGCAGTTACCAATTTCTTTCACTACATCAACGACGTTTAATTTAAAATCAGCTTCATATTTTCATCTGATTGAACACTCCATTGTAGATAAGGGATGCTCTTACGATAAAGGTATATGGTACCTGATAAGGTAAATCAGTGCAAACATTGCTTTGGAAAAGTTCAGGTATTACCATGTGGTCATGTAGGCACAATACATAGGAAAAAAAAGGCAGTGTGCTCCATGGTTACTCTCTCAGGTGGGCGTTAGCATGTCATAATCTGTTGGACCAACAGCGTGAATTTTCCGCACTCGACTTATACGACCACCATTATAAAATACCAGAAATTATACGGTAAAATCAAGTTCCGACTTATCCGCTAGTATATACGGTATGCAGATCATACAGATAAGAAAGGAGAGGTTTCATTAGAACATTCAAGAAGAGAACAGGAATCCGTGAAGAATAAAAAAGAACTCAATCCTGGGCCACCTTAAATTCTTTCGCACCTCTCCATCAGCATCTTTTGTTTTGCAAATGTCTCAAGCAGAAGGCAGCCTGCTTTCCCATGCACCATCGAGGCAGCTTTAACACTAGAATTACCAGAGCATACAAAAAAACTTGTAGATCCGGCCCACCTTAAATCTGTTCGCACCTCTCCCTCAGCGTCTTTTATCCTGTAAATGTGCCGATTAAGACAAGCAGCAAGCAGCCTGCTATTCTATCCACCACCACCGCCGCAGACCGTGCACAAACTTCTCCCAGCTTATGCCTTGATTGATTATCTGGGAGTGAAGTGCTGGAGTTTTAGAGTGGAAATAATAGATCGTTATTTGGAACATATGCATTTCATGTCTGTTCCGTTTCTATAATAATCTGTGTAAACACATTGTTAAAACAGAAACGTTTTTCATATATTAGTAGTAAATGACAAAATGTTGGCATAAACTATATAATGTGTGAAGCCTGAAGTCCAAAGATCAAATAAACACATTCACAAAAGATTCAAGGATGATACAACAGCTTCCGTGGCGTAGCGGTAAGATTTACTGACTTGTAATCAAGAGTCCCCGGTTCGATCCAGTCTGCCTCCTGTATTTGCCTTTTTCAGTAGTGAGCTGCTCTTATTGTTAATATTATACAGTACACACATACATAAAGTTTGCATCTGTAACAGACGGTGTACATTTATAGGACTTGTGAAAGTTACCGTTTTTTTTTTCACTTTTATTCTCTCACTCATACATACATACTACATACATACTACCACCCTAGGGATCTGACGCTGTTAGTTTTTATTTGAATCTGGGAGTAACTATAGATGTGAGTGGTGTTTTGAGGCTGACACAGAAACGCTGGTGAATCTGCCTTCTTTGTATCTCACCGTCACTTGATTTTTATCTATTCAGTTTTATTGAGTGTTCGTGCTCACGCTGAATTAGTATGCACCTTATGGTCTATGATGTCAAAAAAAAAAAAAACAGACATAGGTATATATGATATTTAGAATTATTAATTTTATGACCTGTATAGTACAGTTCAGAAAACATTGTGGCACAGATGCAACATTATTCATATTATTCATATTCATTCGCATAACACCGCATGTTTTTTTCCCCCCGATCTTGCCAGTCCCCACATGCTGCTGTTTCTGTTGTACTCCAGGACATGCAGAGGCAACAATAGTACAGAGAGGTCAGTTCAGCGCTATATGCAATCATCACATTCAAATGTTAACAGTTCAAACACACACAAGGGCCCATCCTTCCTACATTAACGACGTGTGTACCTGTTGCAATGCGCACACTTCTCTCTATACTGTGGTTTCTATTACACACCTGAAAGAGAGACAATATATGTGACATTTTGAAGAAATCATTTTATGACCTGAATAGTACCAACCAGAAAACATCATCGCACTAATGCGATATTATTTGAAAACGAACAGCGTCAGATCGGGTGTAAATTTATGCTGGCGCTGTTACTTAGAGTCAGATCAGGAATTGGGGGAGGGGGGGGTGGGCGGGGGGGGGGGTGTTTACAGCATGATCGTGATTCAGAGAATAAAACTGAAAAAATCTAACTTTTACAAGTACAATAAATTTATACCCAATGTCCCATATACAGTATTTGTCTCTTTTTTTCTCCGTGCTGCGTTGAAACCGTGCACCAGAAGGTGTGAGCTTATTCAGTGCGTGCAGGAACACACAGGTGGCCAGTTGGTTGTGTTATAACAGGCTTCACCTGGCAGCAATCAACGCACATGTACTGTGCAAGGCATGCATGGAGGCCACTGAGAAAAGAAGAGTGTTCATGGCTCACTTTGCGGAGGAACTTCGTTGTCGCATCTTACTAGAAAAGGCGATGGAAAAAGAAAAGGAGGATGCAACATCGACAAGCTTCTGTTCCAAGACAGCCACTTTCCCCAGGAAAGTAAACTGAGTCAGTGTCAGGTGCCCTTTCAATGTAATAGGAACCAAAGCATAGAGAGAAGTGTACACATTGCAACAGGTACACACGTCATAAATGTAGGAAGGACGGGTCCTTGCCTGTGTTTGATCTGTTAACATTTGAATGTGATGATTGCATATAGTGCTGAACTGACCTCTCTGTACTATTGTTACCTCTGCATGTTCTGGAGTACAAAAGAAACCGCGACATGTGGGGACTGGCAAGATCGGGGAAAAAAAACCACACGGTGTTATGCGAATGATTATGAATAATATGAATAATGTTGTGTCCGTGCCACAATGTTTTCTGAAATGTACTATACAGGTCATAAAATGAATAATTCCAAATATCATATACAGTGGAACCTCGGTTCATGAACGTCTCGGTACACATACAAATCGGTTTACAACCAAAAAGTTCACCAAACTTTTGCCTCGGTTCATGACCACACACTCGGTATACGAACAAGCCAGTTTCCCTTTCAGTTTGTACATGTTCAGTCTCTCCCTGTGCATTTCCTGTGCAGCGAGCAAGAGAGAGAGCGCAACACAAACACACACACACACACACACGAGAGAGAGAGCCGTGCACACACACACAGGCAGAGCGAGAGACAGAGCCGCGCGCGCACACACACACGCAGCGCGAGAGAGAGCCGCACGCACACACACAGGCAGTGCGAGAGAGAGCCGTGCGAGCACACACACAGGCAGCGCGAGAGAGAGCCGCGCGCGCACACACACAGGCAGCGCGAGAGAGAGACAGACACACTCACACACAGGCAGCGAGAGAGACAGACGCACTCACACACTGGCAGCGCGAGAGAGAGAGAGCTGGACGCATAAGGTAGGAAGGCAGTTAAAGAATTCACTGGACTTGATTTTGTTTTCACTTCTGTTTACAGCGATCAGTTCGTAGCGTGTATTGTTGCAATGTTATTTTTCTTGGTGGTTTATTAAATTATGGATTTTTTCAAATATTCATTTTTTCCCTGTGCTTAAAACTCATTAAAAAAAAAAGGTGTTTTTAGCCAGCGGTTGGTAGCACTATAGAATGAACTATTGCAGTGTTAGTTTTCTCTGTTGTTCAAGGTTTTCTCAGTGTTATTCAATGTTTTTACATTTAGTTTACTATTACGCTGTGCATTCTATGGTTTACTTAACTATATCTGTGCTAAAAAACTTAAAAATATATATATATTAACATACAGTTCGTATGGTCTGGAATGGATTAATTGTATTTACATAGAATCCTATGGGGGAAATTGCTTCGGTTTACGACCAGAGTTTTGGAACGAATTATGGTCGTGAACCAAGGTTCCACTGTATACCTATGTCTCTGTTTTTTTTTTTTTTTTTTTTGACATCATAGACCATAAGGCGCATACTAATTCAGCATGAGCAGGAACACTCAATAAAACTGAATAAAAAAAAAAAAAATAAAGTGACGGTGAGATACGAAGAAGGCAGATTCACCACCGTTTGTGTGTCAGCTTTTGTCCCTCTAGATCAGAGAATGTCCAGTCCCATTGCCTCAAACATCTACAGTTACTCCCAGTTTCAAATAAAAACTAACAGTTTCAAATCCCTAGGGCGGTAGTATGTATCGCGATTTTGAGTGAGAGAATAAAAGTGAAAAAAAAACAGTAACTTTCAGAAGTCCTATAAACATACACCGTCTGTTACAGACACAAACCAAATGTATGTGTGTACTGTATAATATTAACAATAAGAGCAGCTCGCTACTGAAAATGGCAAATACAGGAGGCAGACGGGATCGAACCGGGGACTCTTGATTACTCTGGTAATTCTAGTGTTAAAAGCACAAAAGACACAGATATAACAAAACAAGTGCGTTTTTTTTCAAAACTTTTAACCAACGAAAAAGAAATTGGGATAGGATATGGCATACACACCCACATATACGTCTGCTTGGCTGGTGTAGAGGTAAGAACGCTTTAAATCGGACTTATTCTAAAACCTACATATATATATTTGGTATCATTCTTTTCAGAATTCATCGAACTTTAATGTTGTTAGATTTTCAGATTCTTATTCCGTTTTAAAATTATAAACTAAAAAATATCAAGATCTCACGTCTCGCGAGATGGCACATTGTGCCAAAAGATTTAACCACGCCCGGGGCCGGAAATGAAACACAAACAGTAGGACAGCTGCTGTACAGGCTTTTAGATGTTCAAAATGCCGTGCGAGATGCAGATCACGTGGCACGGCAGCAGCAGCAGAAAGCCAGTAGCTGATCAAAGAAAAAGGAGGTTAAAAAAAAAAAAAAAAAAAAAACTGTTTCCCATTGTATCACTGTTTATGAGGGGGTTTCGGAGGAGCGACCGCATCTCCTTGGGGTGCGTTCAGCCCCCCTCTTCACAACGCGAGTGGCAGAGACGTGAAGTGGCTGGCAAGCAAAGTGAGCAGTAGGGTTGGCGAGCGAAGAGAGCAGGGGGAAACCCCCTAGTTACTATTATAAAATTAAAACATAAATTTGATTTATTCGAGTATGTAACAGCTGTTGTACATTTATGGTATTTGTAAAAGTTAGCGTTTTGTTTCATTATTTACTTTTATTCTCTCAGTCACATTTGCACACACCCTGATCTGACACTGTTAGTTTTCAAATAAAGATGTGCTATAACAGAGGTGAACTTGGATGAGGATGAGGGTTCTGCATCAGAGAAAGAGAACAGAAGACCTCCCCGCAAGAAACGTCCACTCACACATAAGAATAACACAACTGCATTAGGCATAAAGGTGAAAGATAGCGCTGTTTGGATCCAGCAAGATGTTGGGTGTCATCCTGCCAGTGAATCTGCCACACACATGTCCTTCAACTAAACAGCAGGGCTTACAGAGATCGGCAAGGTATTGTGCAAAGTCCTGTTTGTGATTATGTTTTGTGATGGTCTTTATATAAAAAACATTTATATGTTACTTATATAAAAGACAGATTGAATGTTTACCTATATTTATTTACTTATCTTCTTGCAGCGAAAACTCACAAGTAAACTGCAGAGCTTCCTGTGTTTGATTGACATAGGCATACTGACAAAGTACATGTGCAATGCCACTCCTTATTCAGATAAAGATCCCAGTTGTCCCATGGGAGAAAGACTTTCCAAGACTAAGGTCATAAAGATTACGGAGCAGTTTCTGGACAAAGGCAGGACTGTAACAACAGTTGCGTAAAGTGCGACAGGAGCTTCCACCTGCAGCTAAAGTAATTTGCATACTGAAATAGCATTGCACACACACACACACACATATATATTAATGTATACATATACACATATATACACACACATATATATATATATATATACTGTATACATATACACATATATACACACATATATATACTGTATGCATATACACATACAGTACTGTGCAAAATTTTTAGGCAGGTGTGAAAAAACAAACAAAGAATGCTTTCAAAAATGGAAGTGTTAATCATTTATTTTCATCAATCAACAAAATGCAGTCAATGAACAAAAGAGAAATCTAAATCAAATCAATATTTGGTGTGACCACCCTTTGCCTTCAAAACAACATCAATTCTTCTAGGTACACTTGCACACAGTTTTTGAAGGAACTCGGCTGGTAGTTTGTTCCAAACATCTTGGAGAACTAACCACAGATCTTCTGTGGATGTAGGCTTCCTCACATCCTTCTGTCTCTTCATGTAATCCCAGACACACTCGATGATGTTGAGATCAGGGCTCTGTGGGGGCCATACCATCACTTCCAGGACTTCTTGTTCTTCTTTACGCTGAAGATAGTTCTTAATCACTTTGGCTGTATGTTTGGGGTTGTTGCCCTGCTGCAGAATAAATTTGGGGCCAATCATACACCTCCCTGATGGTACTGCATGATGGATAAGTATCTGCCTGTATTTCTCAGCATTTGCAGCAAACCTTTATAAATGAGGGTTTTTCCTTTTTAGATAGTGCAAACTTTTTCTTCTTCATTGAGGTTTTCTCTTGGAGAGCTTTTTTCATTTCATTGAAAATTAAAGCAGCAGCTGCCAAAATATGTAGCTTTCTTATTAATTTTTCAACATTGTGTAAAATAACTTTATAAAGTAACATAAAAGGTTTAAATACTGGTTATCCTTTTACACTAAAATATTACTAAAGAGATACAAAAAAAGTAAAATGCATATGTTGTTTTTCTTTAAGGAGATTAAATATTACTGAAGAAAGAAAAAAAAACTAAAACAGCCAAATGGGGCTATGCATACGAACTTAAAAGGTTTAAATAAAACAGAAATACAGTCATCCCTCACCTATCGCGGGGGTGACGTTCCAGAGCCCCCCGCGATAAGTGAAAATCTGTGAAGTACCGACCTATATTTATTTTATTATTTATATATATTTTAAGGCTTTATAAACCTTTCCCACACTCTTATAAACACTTCCTATGCTCTTAAACACTTTCTACACTCTTAACACCGCAGAGCAACACTACACGCAGTAATAAGACGTTGATGTGTCTGTCACTCGCTTTGTGAAGAGGGGGGCAGGTGAACGCACATTAAGCAGAGGTGGACTTTGTGCTGCTTCTGCCAAAATGCCTGCTTGTCGCTTTGCGCGTTCTGAAGGTGGAGGAGGAGTGTGTGTGTGTGGGGGTGTGAGGGCTGAACGCACGGTCGCTCAAACCTCCCTCTCTGAGGCGTGGTATGCTCCTGCCACTTCCCGTAGTGAAGGAGGGGGGGGGGGGGTTAGGGGGGGGGGGAGCGGGCTTGCTGAATGCACGCTAAGGAGAAGTGGACTTTGTGCTGCTTGTCGCTCTGCGTGTCAATAAGCCTGTACAGCAGCTGTTTTCCTGTCTCACTGCCTTGTCTTGCATGAACTTAAAATGTTTTATAATAGAGAGATGTTACTCTCTAGTCCGACATCCACATATCATATGTGTTAACAAAGTGTGTTTTATAAGTTTACATGTGTTTAAAGCGTGTGGGGTGGGTATTTTAAGGCTTAAACTATAAAAATGTTTATTTATATGGTCTTTCTATATCGCGGATTTTCACCTATCACTGATGGGATTTTCAACTATTTTGTTCAATTTCATATTGTCTCCATCTTCTTCAAACTGAAAATTGTTATACACCTCTAGCGCCTCTTCGCCAATTACATGTAGAAGCATAGACGCTTTCATTTTTTCACTTTTCCTATCTGCTTCAATCGCAGCAAGATACAACTCGAATCTCTGTTTAAATCTTTTCCAATTTTCAGCTACATTTCCCTTTAACTGGAGATTTGGTGGGGGCTGTAATCCTTCCATATTTTTTTTTCTCTTTTGCTAGAACGTCTTAGCGCTTTCTGACCACGTTTTCGGGTTACTCACAGACACGAGACTCGTTCAAAAGCTGAACCTCTTCTTCACATTCCTCTTCCAATCCGCCAATTCTGACACCATGTAGTGATCTTGTTAGGTTCGTAGTTTAATCAATACACAGGATTGAAAGATATAATAACTTTTTAATAGACAGACTTTAGAAACATTTACTGTACATGTTACTATTCGTTCTTTAGTTCACGCCCATTCTCCTACTTGCATCGGCATTCACAGGCATTACTAATCATTCTGTAAGTATCCCTTAATAGACCTTACTAATCAACTATCATTACAAAATCCAACGTGGTTTGTGCCCTTCAGAATGAAAACAGTTTGCATTTACTTTTTTAATAAAAGGCGAGCTTTTAAGCCTGAGAAATCACCCCGTAAATGCACACGTTTAATTGCACGTGTTAATATGTATGCTTACACAGTATTAAAAGACACTCAAAAATTAAAGTCATTTACCTTTGTTTCCGCGTTTGACTCGTGCTGTAAATCTATTCCTTGTTTTTAGTTCACGTGATTACGTAGGAGGCGTGATGACGCGATACGTGACTCCGCCTCCTCCATTAGAGTATATGGACAAAAAACAGGTTCCAGTTATGACCATTACGCGTAGAATTTCGAAATGAAACCTGCCTAACTTTTGTAAGTAAGCTGTAAGGAATGAGCCTGCCAAATTTCAGCCTTCTACCTACACGGGAAGTTGGAGAATTAGTGATGAGTGAGTAAGTCAGTCAGTGAGGGCTTTGCCTTTTATTAATTAGTATAGATATAGATAAAAAAACTGAGAAATCACATGTACGTAAGTATTCACAGCCTTTGCTCAACACTTTGTCGATGCACCTTTGGCAGCAGTTACAGCCTCAAGTCTTGTTGAATATGATGCCACAAGCTTGGCACTCCTATCCTTGGCCAGTTTCGCCCATTCCTCTTTGCAGCACCTCTCAAGCTCCATCAGGTTGGATGGGAAGCATTGGTGCACAGCCATTTTAAGATCTCTCCAGAGATGTTCAATTGGATTCAAGTCTGGGCTCTGGCTGGGCCACTCAAGGACATTCACAGAGTTGTCCTGAAGCCACTCCTTTGATATCTTGGCTGTGTGCTTAGGGTCGTTGTCCTGCTGAAAGATGAACCGTCGCCCCAGTCTGAGGTCAAGAGCACTCTGGAGCAGGTTTTCATCCAGGATGTCTCTGTACATTGCTGCAGTTATCTTTCCCTTTATCCTGACTAGTCTCCCAGTTCCTGCCGCTGAAAAACATCCCCACAGCATGATGCTGCCACCACCATGCTTCACTGTAGAGACGGTGCCAGGTTTCCTCCAAAAGTGACGCCTGGCATTCACACCAGAGTTCAATCTTTGTCTCATCAGACCAGAGAATTTTCTTTCTCATGGTCTGAGAGTCCTTCAGGTGCCTTTTGGCAAACTCCAGGCGGGCTGCCATGTGCCTTTTACTAAGGAGTGGCTTCCGTCTGGCCACTCTACCATACAGGTATGATTGGTGGATTGCTGTAGACACAGTTGTCCTTCTGGAAGGTTCTCCTCTCTCCACAGAGGACCTCTGGAGCTCTGACAGAGTGACCATCTGGTTCTTGGTCACCTCCCTGACTAAGGCCCTTCTCCCCCGATCGCTCAGTTTAGATGGCTGGCCAGCTCTAGGACGAGTCCTGGTGGTTTCGAACTTCTTCCACTTACGGATGATGGAGGCCACTGTGCTCATTGGGACCTTCAAAGCAGCAGAAATTTTTCTGTAACCTTCCCCAGATATGTGCCTTGAGACAATCCTGTCTCGGAGGTCTACAGACAATTCCTTTGACTTCATGCTTGGTTTGTGCTCTGACATGAACTGTCAACTGTGGGACCTTATATAGACAGGTGTGTGCCTTTCCAAATCATATCCAGTCAACTGAATTTACCACAGGTGGACTCCAGTTAAGCTGCAGAAACATCTCAAGGATGACCAGGGGAAACAGGATGCACCTGAGTTCAATTTCGAGCTTCACGGCAAAGGCTGTGAATACTTATGTACATGTGCTTTCTCAATTTTTTTTATTTTTAATAAATTTGCAAAAAACCTCAAGTAAACTTTTTTCACGTTGTCATTATGGGGTGTTGTGTGTATAATTCTGAGGAAAAAAATGAATTTAATCCATTTTGGAATAAGGCTGTAACATAACAAAATGTGGAAAAAGTGATGCGCTGTGAATACTTTCCGGATGCACTGTAAGTGTTTTCTATACATTTCATACATTATATACAAATATTGATTTGATTTAGATTTTTGTTTTGTTCGCTCACTTTGCATTTTGTAAATTGATAACAATAAACAATCATTATTTATATTTCTGAAAGCATTCTGTGTTTACAGCATTTTTTCACACCTGCCTAAAACTTTTGCACAGTACTGTATGTGTGTGTATATATATATATATATATATATATATATATATATATATATGTGTGTGTGTGTGTATATGTATACAGTATGTGTGTATGTATGCAGTATATATATGTGTGTATATGTATGCAGTATATATATGTGTATATGTATGCAGTATATATATATATATATATATATATATATATATATATATATATATATATATATATATATATGTGTGTGTGTGTGTATATGTATACAGTATATATATCAGTGTTTCTCAAACTGTGTGCCGCGGCACACTAGTGTGCCGTGGAAGATTTGCAGATGTGCCGCGGGAGTTTCTACAAATATTTGAAATTTATACAGGTTTTCAGAACGCTACACGTGCAGCGTTACACAGGTCTGCCTACTATTAAATTTTTATCCTACGTTGCGATGACGTCCCCACTTGCAACGACCAGTAATAGTAGCCCGCACTGTCCCCTTTTCTCTGCCCTGCTAAATCGGAACGCTACATTTTGACGGAAAGGGGTGTTAGCTATTCAGGTTATGGAATTTTCCACTATACATATATTATTATAATGACTAAAATGTAGGCCGCCCTAGCAGACGCACAGCAGTTTTTGAATTGGTAACGATAATAATAAGCGATGTGTTTCATTTAAATTTTTTAGGTGTATGCTAATAATAACAAATTATCAATAAGCGTTATTCATTGTTATCCATGGAGAAATACGTTAGCAAGAATGAAACTGCGAAAGCGTTAAAAAAAAAGCAAGGAACCAAACGAAGGTACAAAGAAGATTACATCGGATATGGTTTCATATCTTCGGGACCTGAAGATGCTCCATTGCCATTCTGTCTGATCTGCAATTCAGCTCTGTCGAATGAGGCGCTTGTTCCAAGCAAATTGAAGAGACACTTGGAAACAAAACATCCAGCTGTAAAAGCGCAACCGAAGGAATACTTCGAAAACATCAGGGCTCAACAAAATAAACAAGCTAAGAAACTTACGAACTACCTAAAGCTGCCAGAAAAGGGATTGATTGCAAGTTATAAGGTTGCTCAGTTATTAGCAAAACGCAAGAAAGCGCATACAGAGGCTGAATCAGTCATTGCACCAGCTTTAGCAATAGTTGTTGAAACTATCCTTGGACCTGATGCCGCCGAAAAAGTTAAGAAAGTTCCTTTGTCAAATTATACTATCTCGCGCAGAATTGAAGACTTATCGTCAGATTTACAAGATCAAATCTGCGAACACTTTGACGCGCCTGACGATGAAGTGTCTCTGTTGTGGTCTCTTCAAGTTGATGAATCCACCGACGTTAGCGGCAAAGCCCAGCTGCTAGCTTTTATTCGGTTCATAAAGGTTTGAAAAATGTGTCAACGAATTCTTATTTTGCAAAGACTTACAAACTACGACCAAAGGCGAAGATATTTTCAATGTGGTGAACGAAAACATTTTGCTCTTCAAACTACAGTGGAAAAACTGTGTCAGCGTTTGCACCGATGGCTGTCCTTCCATGCAGGGAAATAGAAAGGGATTCGTCACTCTTGTGCGTCAAGAAAATCCAAATGTATTAGTTGTTCACTGCATGATCCACAGAGAAGCTCTTGCCTTCAAATCTTTGCCGAAAGATTTGATGTCTGTTCTGGATCAAGTGATTACAGTTGTAAACTTCATCAAATCTCGACCGCTTGCATCCCGACTTTTCTCTCAGCTCTGTGAAGCAATGGATTCAGACTACAAATGCCTCCTGTATCACACCAACGTTCGTTGGCTCTCCAGGGGAAAAGTGTTAAAGCGTGTCGTCCAACTCAAGGCTGAGCTGATTTCATTCTTGGTGGCTGAAAAAAAAGACTTTGGATTTTCTATTCATGACGAGATCTGGTGGGTTAAGGTGACATTTCTCTCTGATTTATTTGACAAATTAAATTCACTGAATTTAAGTCTTCAAGGACCATCGGAAAACATCATCACTGCATCCTCAAAACTGAAGTCATTTGGTGAAAAATTGTCGTTGTGGCAAAGTAAGATCTCGAAAGGAGTCTTCGACTGCTTTCCTACTTACAATGAATGTGCTTCAAATAAACTTTATTTGAAGCACATTCATTGTAATAAAGAAATCACCCCCGAAATTCTGTACACTTTGACACACCTGCAGTCAACATTGCAGCATTACTTCCCAACAGTTGGAAGTAATGAATATGGATGGGTCAGCTATCCATTTGGAAACAATGAAGCTACAAATCTTACAACTGAAGAAGAAGAGCAGCTCATTGATTTAAAAAAAGATGCAGTTCTTAAGTCAAGTTTTGCCGAGAAAAGCCTGGATGTGTTTTGGATTTCAATCAACAAGTTATATCCTGCAATCAGTTTAAAAGCAATCAAAATAATTCTTCCATTTGCATCTTCATGGTTTTGTGAGTTTGGATTTTCAGCACTGACTGAAATCAAGTCTAAGAAAAGAGAGAGACTTCTTACAATAGACGCTGAAATGCGAGTTTGTTTGTCGACTTTGGAGCCTCGATTAGATCGCATTTGCTCTCAAAAACAGGCACATCCTTCACATTGAATGTAATACTTAAAAACAGGTAAAATAATTTTTCATTTTATTATAAAACAATTGTTGTTCTTCCTGGTGTGCCGCGAAATTTTTTTAGTTTTTTTACTGTGCCAACAGACAAAAAAGTTTGAGAAACACTGATATATATATATGTGTGTGTGTATATACAGTACTGTGCAAAAGAAACAAAAGAAAAATCTAAATCAAATCAATATTTGGTGTTACTATCTTTTGCCTTCAAACCAGCATCAATTGTTATAGGTACACTTGCACAAAGTCAGGGATTTTGTAGGATTATAGTCAGGTGTATGATCAACCAATTATACCAAACAGGTGCTAATGATCATCAATGTCAAACGTAGGTTGAAACACAGTCAATAACTGAAACAGAAACAGCTGTGCAGGAGGCTTAAAACTGGGTGAGGAACAGCCAAACTCTGCTACCAAGGTGAGGTTGTGGAAGACAGTTTCATGTCATGGCAAGATTGAGCACAGCAACAAGACACAAGGTAGTTACACTGCATCAGCAAAGTCTCTCCCAGACAAAGATTTCAAAGCAGACTGGGGTTTCAAGATGTGCTGTTCAAGCTCTTTTGAAGAAGCACAAAGAAACGGGCAACGTTGAGGATTGTAGACGCAGTGGTCGGCCAAGGAAACTTAGTGCAGCAGATGAAGGACACATCAAGCTTATTACCTTATGTCCAGCAGTGCCATCAGCTCAGAACTGGCAAAAACCAGTGGGACCCAGGTACACCCATCTACTGTCCAGAGAAGTCTGGCCAGAAGTGGTCTTCATGGAAGAGTTCCAGCCAAAAAGCCATACCTCCGACGTGGAAACAAGGCCAAGCGACTCAAGTATGCACGAAAACATAGGAATTGGGGTGCAGAAAAACGTCAGCAGGTGCTCTGGACTGATGAGTCAAAATTTTGAAATATTTGGCTGTAGCAGAAGGCAGTTTGTTTGTCAAAGGGCTGGAGAGCGGTACAATAATGAGTGTCTGCAGGCAACAGTGAAGCATGGTGGAGGTTCCTTGAACATTTGGGGCTGCATTTCTGCAAATGGAGTTGGAGATTTGGTCAGGATTAATGGTGTTCTCAATGCTGAGAAATACAGGCAGATACTTATCCATCATGCAGTACCATCAGGGAGGTGTATGATTGGCCCCAAATTTATTCTGCAGCAGGACAACGATCCCAAACATACAGCCAAAGTCATTAAGAACTATCTTCAGAGTAAAGAAGAACAAGAAGTCCTGGAAGTGATGGTATGGCCCCCACAGAGCCATTATCTCAACATCATCGAGTGTGTCTGGGATTACATGAACAGACAAAAGGATGTGTGGAAGCCTACATCCACAGAAGATCTGTGGTTAGTTCTCCAAGATGTTTGGAACAAACTACCAGCCGAGTTCCTTCAAAAACTGTGTGCAAGTGTACCTAGAAGAATTGATGTTGTTTTGAAGGCAAAGGGTGGTCACACCAAATATTGATTTGATTTAGATTTCTCTTTTGTTCATTCACTGCATTTTGTTGATTGATTTACCTAACATCTCTACATTTCAATTTATTTCTGACGATTTCAATAGTTTCTAGGACCCCGTGCTGTAATATATTAAAAGTAGCTGCGGCCCAAGCACTGAACCTATCGAACACCACTCTTTTACTGTCAGCCAATTCAGATAGGATTCCTCGCACCATAACCCTCGGCTTCCTGTGTGTGAGATAATTTTGCACTTAAATTCTGTTTGACATGAACAGCAACCCCACTTCCTCTTCTGTTCTGTCTGTCCTTCCAATAATTGTATATCCTTCTAGGTTATACTTATCCTCATCTTTTTTATTTAGCCAGCTTTCTGTTATTGCTATGATATCATAATTATGCTCAGCTACATACAACTCCAACTTTATTTTTGATACCTCTGGCATTAAGGCAAATTATTTACAATATGTTACTCACTTTACTTTTGCATTTAAATTATGTATTAGAATATAGATTATTATTAATTTTAACATTATTGTTTGTACCTTTATGTACATTTCTAAACCTAGTCTGTCTTAAACTCCCTACCTACGCCCCCACCAATCTGTACCCTACTTTTTAAAAATCCTCAATTAACTTACTCATACGCCTCCCCAACACATCTGTATTGGCAGATCAGGTCATATCTGCTCCAAAAGGAGTCAATCCCCCTAAAGACTGAGTCTCCAACTATCTCTACCTCTCACTTTCTGGGAACTGGTTTTGAGGTGTCCTGTTGGGCTCCTCATGTCTGCCTACCACCTCACAATCTTCAGAGACACTGTCCGGCTCTGCAAGGACCTGAAAACAGATCGACACTTCCAATTCTATGGTTGACGCCCCCAAACAGTGTGTACCCTTTAACTTGTGCCTTGTGACCATGACCCATTTATCTCCACCTGACTAGTTTGGTCTCCTCTCACGCCACCTTAGGGATGCACACTATCTCCCTAAAAGACACCTGGGCCAGGTCTGCTAATTCTCTACTGCAACGCAGGCCAGCCAACTCTTGCAGCAGTACAGCGACCCTGAGCTCGAGGTGCTGGACCAGCTGCCATCTCCTGCTGATGCAGCTCTCAGAGAAGACTGGCTCCTCTCCAAGCCATCTTCTAAAATGTCCAACAAAACTTGCATTGCACTGGCCTCACTATTAAAACTTGATTTTAGATAACTAAAACTGTTCAACATTTTAAATTTAATATTAAATGATTTAATTTATATGGTAAAACTAAAAACTTTAAACCAAAAAATACATTAAAGAACTGCTTGTTATTTTACTCCTTCTGATCTCTTAAGCTCCAATAAAATACTCCCCCTCAACGGCCTGCTGTTTATCTTTCTATAATAATAATAATAATAATAATGAATTTTATTTATATATTTTACTTTACATTAGCAGTAAATCTCAAAGTGCTACATAAAAAGTTTAAACAAAGGCAAAGCAAGATAAAAACAGAGATAAAACAACAATAATTATAGCATTCTTAATTAGCTTTCCTAAATAAAAAAGTCTTCAGCTGTTTTTAAAACAGCCCACAATCTGCTGTGTTCTTAGGCTCTCTGGTAGGGCATTCCAGAGCCATGGAGCAGCGGCTGCAAAGGCTCGGTCACCCATTGTATGAAGTTTGGTCATGGGGGGGCGAAGGTGGTAGGTATTTGCAAAACGGAGGTTTCTTGCAGTGGATTGTAGTATAAGGAGTTCTTTAAGATATTGTGGAGCATTTCCATGAATACACTGGTGAGTAAACAAACAGTCTGTATTCAATACGGAGGTGGGCAGGGAGCCAATGAAGTGACCAAAGGATTGGTGAAATGTGTTCATATTTCCGCACCCTCATCAGGATTCTTGCAGCACTATTTTGAATTTGTTGGAGCTTTTGAAGGCTCCTGCTGGGGATCCCAAAGAGGAGTGCATTACAATAATCCAGCCTGGATGAGACAAAGGCATGAACCAGTTTTTCAGCATCTCAGAGGGAGAGGTAGGGACGGAGTTTGGCTATGTTTCGGAGATGAAGGAATGCAATTTTACAAAGGTGATGGACATGTGTATCAAATGAGAGATGGGAGTCTAACTTGACACACAGATTTGTAACAGAAGGGGAGAGGGTAATGGTACAGACAGAAAAGGAAATACTATTTACAGAGGAACGAAGTTGATGGGGGGTGCCAATTAAAAGAGCTTCAGTTTTAGTGCTGTTCAGCTTGAGGAAGTTCTTGGACATCCAGGCCTCAATCTCATCCAAGCAAGAGGAAAGAGTTGATGGAGGTGTAAGAGAAGTCGAATCCAGTCTAACATAGAGCTGCGTATCATTGGCATAGCAATGGAATGAAACTCCATGCTTGCGGATAATGTGACCCAGGGGTAGCATATAGATATTAAAAAGGGTTGGTACAAGGACTGATCCTTGTGGGACCCCACAGGTGACAGTGTGGGTATGAGACTTAGCATCCCCCAAGACCACATACTCAGCCCTATCTGTAAGATAGGACTCAAACCACTCCAAAGCAATGCCAGAAAGTCCAATTATATAGTGAAGATGATGAAGGAGAATATTATGATCTACCGTATCAAATGCAGCTGTGAGGTCCAGGAGGATAAGGAGTGATGGAGAGCCCTGGTCAGCAGCCATCAGGAGGTCATTGGTGACTCTGACCAGGGCTGTCTCTGTACTGTGAGAAGTTCAGAAACCAGGTTGAAATTTTTCAAACAGACTGAATTTTTTGAAGTGATCCTGAAGCTGAACCAAAACAACCTTTTCCAAAATCTTAGACAAAAATGGACGGTTGGAGATCGGACGATAGTTTGCTATCACTTCAGGATCCAAAAAGGATTTTTTTAAATGAAGTCTAATTTTTGTGGTTTTCAGGGTCAGTGGGACTAAGCCGCTCTGGAGAGAGTGATTAATGATATCAGCAATAAGAGGGCTTATATCTGATACACTAGCTTTTACCAGAGGAGTAGGAAAAGGTTCCAATGAACATGTTGAAGGCCTCATCCTCTGTATGATGCCCTCAACTTCTTTAACTGTGGTACAGAGGAACTGGGAAAGGCAGCCCATTGGCTTTGATGTAGAAACATCCAGTGATGGAGGGCTGGAGACAGACAATGAGGAGCGGATGATGTCTACCTTAGAGGTGAAATATTCAATAAAATTATTGCACTGCTCCTCTGTGAAATTATTACAGGCGTAGGAGTGAAGACTGAGTAAATGATTTATCATGGAAAAAAGTTGTTTGGAATTTCCAGGACTGTTGTTGATTAAATTTGAATAGTATTGAGATCTGGCAGTGGTCAGTGCTGTGGAGTAGTTTTTTTGGTGTTCCCGATAAAGTTAATTTGTGGACTGTTAAACTGGTTGCAACAAAACGCTGCTCGAGGGCTCGCCCAGCTGCTTTCATCTGTCGAAGCTCACTATAAACCACGGGGCATATTTTAAAAAAGAGTCCACTCATGATTTAACTGGGGCATGGGTCTCAAGGATGTTCTGGAGTCCATTGTTGTAATAATTGATTAATTCATTGACAGAAGAAAGGTGTGAAGCAATAGAAAAGTTCTTAATGTCAGCATTTAAATCAATCAAATTTATTTTTTTCAGGTTCCTGAAGCGGATACAGTGCTGTGGTTTACAGTACAGTGAATATGTGGGTAAATCCATCCATCCATCCATCCATTTTCCAACCCGCTGAATCCGAACACAGGGTCACGGGGGTCTGCTGGAGCCAATCCCAGCCAACACAGGGCACAAGGCAGGAAACAATCCTGGGCAGGGTGCCAACCCACCGCAGGGTGGGTAAATCCATTGAGACAATTTTGTGATCAGAAACACCCAGATCAAGTACTTGGAGATCAGAGATGAGGACTGAGTCAGTAATGACTAAATCAAGGGTATGACCCTTGTTGTGAGCTGGGCAGCAGAATAATTAGAGGGTGTGTCCACATGAATGTTCAGATCTTCAAGAATCAGTATATTTGATGATATTGTACAGAAAGATGAGACCAGCTCATTCATTTCCATAATGAAATCAGGGTGTTGTTTTGGTGGTCGGTAAATATGAAGTACAGTAATCCCTCGCTATATCGCGCTTCGCCTTTCACGGCTTCACTCCATCGCGGATTTTATATGTAAGCATATTTAAATATATATCGCGGATTTTTTGCTGGTTCGCGGATTTCTGCGGACAATGGGTCTTTTAATTTCTGGTACATGCTTCCTCAGTTGGTTTGCCCAGTTGATTTCATACAAGGGACGCTATTGGCAGATGGCTGAGAAGCTACCCAACTTACTTTTCTCTCTCTCTTGCGCTTACTTTCTCTGATCCTGACGCAGGGGGATTGAGCAGGGGGGCTGTTTGCACACCTAGACGATACGGACGCTCGTCTAAAAATGCTGAAAGATTTTCTTCACGTTGCTACCTTCTGTGCAGCTGCTTCCTGAAGCGACATGCTGCACGGTGCTTCGCATACTTAAAAGCTCGAAGGGCACGTATTGATTTTTGATTGAAAAACAAACTCTGTCTCTCTCTATCTCTCTCTCTCTCTGCTCCTGACGGAGGGGGTGTGAGCTGCCGCCTTCAACAGCTTTGTGCCGCGGTGCTTCGCATACTTAAAAGCCAAACAGCCCTATTGATTTGTTTGCTTTTCTCTATCTCTCTGACAGCCTGTGCTCCTGACGCGCACTCCTTTGAAGAGGAAGATATGTTTGCATTCTTTTAATTGTGAGACGGAACTGTCATCTCTGTCTTGTTATGGAGCACAGTTTAAACTTTTGAAAAAGAGACAAATGTTTGTTTGCAGTGTTTGAATAACGTTCCTGTCTCTCTAAAACCTCCTGTGTTTCTGCGCAAATCTGTGACCCAAGCATGACAATATAAAAATAACCATATAAACATATGGTTTCTACTTCGCGGATTTTCTTATTTCGCGGGTGGCTCTGGAACGCAACCCCCGCGATGGAGGAGGGATTACTGTAATGTAAATTCTAAGTAAACATTTAAATGTAGAAGGAGCAACACCTTAAAAATAGCTTGCCTTAATGCTAGAAGTATCAAAAATAAGGTAAGTGAGTTAGGGTTGTATGTAGCAGAGAATAATTATGATATTATAACAATAATGGAAACCTGACTAAATAACAAAGATGTACATTGAGGGATACATATTTTTTAGGAAGGATGGACAGAACAGAAAAGGAGGTGGGGTTGCTGTTTATGCCAAACAGAATTTAAATGTAAGACCTCTTCAGTTGGATGATGAACCCCATCTTATTAAGGACATGTGGCTTCGCCTGGAAAATATTAGGGGAAAAAGGTCTTATTTTAGGAGTGTGTTATAGACCACCCAATTCAGATAGTAATTTCAACACACATCTCTTTAGTAATATCAAAAAGGCAAGTTTACAGGGAGATATTATAGTTTCGGAAGACTTTAATTATCCAAATATTAACTGGGATAACCTTGCAGATAGAGAAGCACTTCAGCAGGAGTTTTTAGAAGTAATCAGTGACTGTTTTTTAATGCGACATGTTAAAAGCACCAACACGGGATGAAGCTTGTCTGGATTTAGTATTTTGTAATAATCAAGATAGAATTGAGGGTGTGGAGGTGATGGAACCACTAGGGTCAATGACCATAGTATAATACAATTCTCAGTATTTTGTAAGATTGCAGATGCAAAGACTAACATTGTTAAGTTGAACTTTGGTAGGGCAAATTTTGACCAAATGCGACAAAGTCTAAGTAGGATACACTGGGATAAGCTTTTAAGTGTGGAGACAGTCGAGGAGCAGTGGAACAGGTTTAAAAATGTTTTACATGTAATGCAGGACAGATACATACCTAAAATTGGAATTAATAGGCAATTTAAAAAAACTCCACAGTGGATTAATAAAGATTTTAAAAAGATGCAGCAAAGGAAAAAACTACTTTATAAGGCATATAAGACTAATAACTGCAAAGTGAATCATAGAGCATATGAAAACATGAGAGCAACCATTAAGAAGGATATCAGGGAGGCTAAAAGACAGTTGGAGAGGAATATAGCAGATAAGGTGAAAGAAGACCCTAAGAGATTCTTTCAGTATTTTAGTAGCAAAAGAACAGTCAAGGTAGGAGGTGAAGTGCATCAGAAATAGTAAAGGGGAATTAAAAGATACAGACAATTAAATAGCGGATGTCCTAAACTTACATTTTCTGAGGTGTTCACAAGTGAGAAAGTGGATAACCTCCCAGAGGTAACAGGGACCACTAAGGAGGTACTGAGGGATTTGGAAATTGTAGAGGAGAAGTACTGCTGAGATTAAATAACCTGAAATCAAACAAATCACCAGGACCAGATAATATTCACCCTCGCGTTCTTAAGGAGGCTAGTGAGTACATATATAAACCCTTGATACATATTTTTAGGAAGTCACTGGGCACTGGAGAGATTCTGATGGACTGGAAAATGGCAAATATCATCCCATTATATAAAAAGGGTGACAGGGCAGATCCAAGCAACTGTAGGCCAGTAAGCGTAACATGCATCACAGGAAAATTAATGGAAGGAATTATTAAGGATAAGATTGAGCAACACCTTGGCAAGGACAAGAGTTATTCTGAACAGTCAGCATGGATTCAGAAGAGGAAGGTCGTGTTTTACTAACATGCTGGAATTCTATGAGGAGTCAACAAAAGGATAGATCAAAGTGGAGCATATGATATTATTTATCTTGACTTTCAGAAAGTATTTGATAAGGTGCCACATGAGAGGCTGGGCATCAAACTAAAAGAAGTGGGAGTTCAGGGTGATGTTTTAAGATGGGTGCAGAATTGGGTCAGACACAGGAAGCAGAGGGTGATGGTGTAAGGTAACCGCATCAGAATTCTCCGATGTTAAGAGTGGGGTTCCACAGGAGTCAGTGCTAGTGCCACTGCTATTTTAATATAAATAAATATATATATATATATATATATATATAAATATAAATGATTTATATATGTAGTACTAGGGTGTTGTACCGTGTTAGCCATTATGAATGTAGAGAAAAGCCAAGCAAAATGACACCTTTTATTGGCTAACTAGAAAGATTACAATATACAAGCTTTCGAGGCAACTCAGGCCCCTTCTTCAGGCAAGATGTAATACAGAAACAATCAATGTTGTAAAGTATTAAATTTTAGCATGAGTTTAACTTCCCATTCTTTTCTCTCTTGCTGTGTTTTGAAGTTGCCCATAAGCACTGTGACCTTAAAGTCCTTCTCACAGTGTCCATGGCTATTGAAGTGGGCCGCCACAGGAACATCTGTGTTGCCATGTTTAATGTGGAACCTGTGTAAGTTCATTCTCTGGCGGAGTGTTTGTCCAGTTTCTCCCACATAGAGTGCAGTGTCAGGACATTTCATGCAGAAAATTAGGTAGACTACATTAGATGATCTGCAGGAAAATGATCCCTTGATGTGATGTTCAAGTTGGCAGTGTGGTATAACTATACGGTCTGTATCATAGATGTGGGCACATGTTTTGCATCTTTTCTGTAGGCATTGAGATGTGCCATTTTCTGTTGGTTCACTTAGGGAGCCTCGGACAATTAATTGTTGAAGGTTTGGTGGTTGTCTGTATGCCAGGAGGGGAGGTTCAGGAAATACATTTTTCAGTGTTTGGTCATTGTTTAGTATTGGCTGAAGTTCTTTTATAATTTTTCGAAGTGTTTCAAGATGTGGGTTGTAGGTGACAACAAGGGGGATGCGATCCTTGTTGTCTTTGTTTTTATATTCCAGAAGGTTGTCTCTGGGTATGGCAGTAGCTCTTCTTATTTGAGTGTCTGTTGTTTTCGGGGTGTAACCTTGTTTGATGAAATCTTAGGTAACAAGCTGGCTGGTTAAATTTGCAGATGATACCAAGATAGGTGGATTAGCAGATAATTTGGAATCTGTTACATCATTACAGAAGGACTCGGATAGCATACAGGCTTGGGCAGATTTGTCGCAGATTAAATTTAATGTCAGTAAATGTAAAGTATTACACATAGAAAGTAAAAATATTAGGTTTGAATACACAATGAGTGGTCGGAAAATAGAGAGTACACCTTATGAGAAGGATTTAGGAGTCATAGTGGACTCTAAGCTATCAACTTCCGAACAGTGTCCAGTAGTCATTAAGAAAGCAAACAGAATGATAGGTTATATAGCATAATGTGTGGAGACAGTTGGAAACTTATGGGTAAATTTTGCACAAACATTTACAAGTTTTTCTTTACACAAAGAATGATGGACACTTGGAATAAGCTACCAAGGACTGTGGTAAACAGTAAAACTTTAGGGACTTTCAAAACTTGACTTGATGTTTTTTGGAAGATTTAAGTGGACAAGACTGGCAAGCTTTGTTGGGCTGAATAGCCTATTCTCGTGTAGAGTGTTCTAATGTTCTAAAAAAAAACTTTGCAAAATATGCTGTTTGCATAACTATTAATTCCGCACACTTTTATATTTTGTAGAGCCACATTTAGTACCAATAAAAGCTTCAAGTATGCAAGGCTAGTAGACACATATTTATAATTACTTCATTGTTAAATTTGTTTCTTTTCATATGAAAACTGAACTGGAAATAGTATTTGCAATTTCTCAGAGCCATAAAGTTAAAATTTTTTTTTTTTTTTTTTTTTTAAAACTGTGGTCACTACTAAGGAATTTGCTCAGGATGATGCCCCACTTTCCTCATCCTTCCTGATATGGTAGCAGCAGGACCCATTGTCTTTGGATTACAGAACAGTTCTTTCAGCAATGAACCTGAAGGAGAACTCCTTTTTGTACATTGGCAGAACAGGTTTACACTAAGCAAAAGAATTGTCAATGCAAAGGTAAATACATGAAATTAGATCACCAAGATACCATGGCAAATCCTAAACTCTAAGCCTTTTTCATAAAATAGTCATTTAATTAAGTCATCTTCCAGAGTCTTATCTTAAAATGAATAAAGTTCAGAGGCTCTTTTTATGTGGGCAACTACATTATATATCATGGCTGCTACAATGTTACAAATCGCAAGACAGCATCATAGCTACAAGACACATAAAATTGCAGCAACCTTGAAAATAAATACAAATGAAATGGCAATGCAAAATAATCCATCACCTAAATAAAAATATGTATACATGGAAATAAAAAAAAAATCACAATACATGAACATAAAATCAGAATGTCAAAACATATTAATAATTAATACATTCCTGGAAGTTGGTAGGTCAGAAAAGATCTTTTAAGGCATTGTTTAAACTGGAAGAGTAAACTCACAGATTTCACAAGCAACACACACCTTTCTATTGCAACTTCTTGTCCTCAAAGACGAAAAAGGTCAAAACACCTCAATCACAGAACTGAAGAAAAAGATTACTGTTTCTTGTGACACACCAAATACCTAACTGTCTCATAAAGAACAGTGTCTGTTGAGGTTTCTCAAAGATACCATATGTATTAATGTATAAAGCCACTAAGGTATAAACGTGTTCTTACTTAAAAACACAAGCAGGTCTTTGCTTTCACAACAGTTTAGTTACCTAATTTATATACTGAAACTGATGACATTTGTGATGAGCAGTGTTAGACAACTGCCATCTTGCTTACCATTCCAACATAATCTGAAAGTGAAATTCATTTTTTAGTGTACATTGAATAAAGAAGTGTCAATATGACTAAACCTTGTAGGATGCAATTAAAGAAAAGGGCTTTAGTCTACTTTAGCTTCACCTCCTTCTTCCTATCATAATGGAACTCCAACCCCTAACGATGCAAGAACTAACTGATATTAATTTTATCAGTCTGTCAAAAAGTCTAAAATGCATATTTGTATTAGACAGAACTATATTTAAAAGATGATCAAGACCTTGTGGCTGGGCAATTTCAGATACTGAAGTATAAATTGAAGCCTGAGGAACAATGTACATGATGGTGCACTTTGGGATTTTATCATGTAGAAAATATGCAGCTTGTCACATTTAAAAAAAGTCTTTTTAGTTAACTTTGAAACTGCAAAAATTGCCTGTAAAATTGACTTTAGGGTTGGTTTTGCAAAGCTGTATGCAAAATCCATGTTTCACTCATCACAAATATTTTGAATATGCAAAATAAATATTCTGTTTGTGATACTTATTTATATGCTGTTTTTTCCAAAATGTAAATAATGATTTCCAGAATAAATGCTACCGTACATGTGGCCAAAGTTCTAAATGTCAAAATCATTAAAGGTATAGTTATAAAGCCTGTTCTTTATTGTTGACTTACCATTTCAGCTCCCAGTTTTGAAAGGTCTGCTCCAAGTTCCTCAGATGTATACCTTGCAGGGACTACAAACTCTTTCTGCATCAAAACTGGTCCCACATCAAACCTAAAACACAAGTACTTTATTTGAATAAAAAAACAATACAAAATTATTACTTTTGAAAAACCAGTGGTTCTCAAACTTGGGAGTCAAGGGTGGTTGAACGTGATGTCACATGATGCTTTAAAATAAAGTTAAATATAACTCTAAAAGTAGCTTTTGCAGTCAGATTTTGGGTTACAGTGGCCTTTACTTAGAGCAACTCTGCAGATACAAACCAGCTCATTAAATCCAAAAATGTTTCTTTTCCACTGAATTTCAGAATTAACTGTTAACTAGGAGTCTATCTTTATTACCTTACAAATGAAACAAACTAGTTACAAATAAAGCAAACTAATTTTAGATTTGATTAGATTTATTTGTCCCCCAGTGGAAATCAGAACTTTACAGAAGCTCGAGAGTGAGAAAGAGAAATATATAAATAATAAAACAAACAACCAACCCCTAAACACAAACAAGAACTTCTTGTTTGGATATAATTAATAACAGGGCTACAGGTGGCAGTAAGATGATCAGACCTGTCCAGATGTTCATTTCATGGCATTAACATTTGAATAAATCAGGTCCAGCTTATTGTGTCCAAAAAAGGTACATGTCATTAGACAATGGTTCAGAATTACTCATCGTTCTCTTGCCATTGTTTTATAATAAACATCAACAGGATGATTCAACTGCTCCTACGCAGTAACATGGACGAACTCAGTCAGTTTTTCAAAGTCTGGATCACACTTATCAGCTTTAATTGCAATGTGCTTGAATCTCCTCCATAAGCCTCCAGACCCCCTCCTGCTTTTACCACTCTATCTGATCATATCAGATGAAAACTGTCCTGCAATAAATATCATCCAAAATATGTTTACGCTGGTTCTCAGCAATAAACAAAGGCAACAGTACCAGAACAGTCCACGAGTTGCCATAACATGTAAAAGTTTATATAACTTATTTAAAAGCGACCGAACATTCCCCATTTTTGGCCAGTTCAGAGTTCTTTCCACCTTACTTTTATCTTTGTTCTATATTCTTGCATCTTTGGACGAGCTGCTTCTGCAATAAAGTGTAACAGAGAGCAGTGATCACAAAGCTACCAGATGAGTAGGGAAACATTTAATACTTTCCCCTTTACATGCTCAGAGACTCTTACATTCTCCAATGTTTGAGACATAGGTAGCCATCAGATACTTTGGAACCTTTTAGTTCATACTGTAATAACTTTCAAGTTCCCAGCTTATCCAAAAAGCAATTAATATATAGGATGATGCTCGGATCTGTGATGATGGCAGCATATCTTCAATTGAAAAAATTACTTAAGATTAACAGTAACAAACCAAAAGCCACATCTTAACATTATCATAATTTTTATAAAAAAAATAAATAAATACATTTTTTTTAAAAAAGTCTCAAAAAAAGAACACAGCTCACATAAAAGGCTACCGCTTGTGCGGTACCTGCAAGATAAACATAAATTAAATTAAAAAAAAAAAAAAAGTGACATGAATGTATAGCAGACATTAATAACACAGAGCCACAGTAAAGTGCTGAACATTCTTTGTTCATTTTCTGCTTATGCGTGCACATTTTACCAATTATAACCTGTAGTGTGCATAGCTATGCAGATAAACTCTGTCACAGATACAGACGTATGAAAAAGTTTGGGAACCCCTCTTTAATTCTTTGAATTTTTGTTTATCAATAGCTGAGCTTTCAAAGTAGGAACTTCCTTTTAAAATATGACATGCCTTATGGAAACAGTAGTATTTCAGCTGTGACATTTATTGGATTAACAGAAAATATGCATCATAACAAAATTAGACAGGTGCATAAATTTGGGCACCCCAACAGAGATATTACATCAAAACTTAGTTGAGCCTCCTTTTGCAAATATAACAGCCTCTAGATGCCTCCTATAGTCTTTGATGAGTGTCTGGATTCTGGATGGAAGTATTTTTGACCATTCTTCCATACAAAATCTCTCCAGTTCAGTTAAATTTGATGGCTGTCAAGCATGGACAGCCAGCTCGAAATCATCCCATAGATTTTTGATGATATTCAAGTCTGGGGACTGTGACGACCATTCCAGAACATTGTATTTCTCCCTCTGCATGAATGCCTTTGTAGATTTCGAAATGTGTTTTGGGTCATTGTCTTGTTGGAATATCCAACCCCTGCGTAACTTCAACTTTGTGCCTGATGCTTGAACATTATCCTGAAGAATTTGTTGATATTGGGTTGAATTCATCCGACCCTCGACTTTAACAAGGGCCCCAGTCCCTGAACTAGCCACACAGCCCGATGGAACCTCCACCAAATTTGACAGTAAGTAGCAAATGTTTTTCTTGGAATGCGGTGTTCTTCTTCCATCATGCAAAGCGCTTTTTGTTATGACCAAATGACTCAATTTTTGTCTCATCAGTCCAAAGCACTTTGTTCCAAAATGAATGTGGCTTGTCTAAATAAGCATTTGCATACAATAAGCGACTCTGTCCGTGGTGTGATTGCAGAAAGGGCTTCTTTCTCATTAACCTGCCATACAGATGTTCTTTGTGCAAATCGCGCTGAATTGCACAATGATGTACAGATACACCATCTTCAGCAAGATGTTCTTGCAAGTCTTTGGAGATGATCTGTGGGTTGTCTGTAACCATTCTCACAATCCTGCGCATATGCTGCTCCTGTATTTTTCTTGGCCTGCCAGACCTGGGTTTAACAGCAACTGTGCCTGTGGCCTTCCATTTCCTGTTTAATTTCCTTACAGTTGAAACTGACAGTTTATACCTCTGAGGTAGCTTTTTGTAGCCTTCCCGTAAACCATTGTTTCCCAAACTCGGTCCTGGGGAACCCCTGTGGCTGCAGGTTTTTGTTCCAACCGGATTCCTAATCAGTGACAACACCTGGATAGCACTGATCTCATTTAATTAGCTGTTTTGTTTTTTTTTTCTTTTATTCGACATTCAGAAAAGCATAGCAGCATGAATTTTACATTTAAAACACATTTAGAAATATTTCTGCTTTTGCTTTAGATTTAAATGCTTAACTCTCTTTTGTTGATTTCATTATATTTTGTCCTTTCTCTGTGCAGTTTTCCCCCTTCGTTGTATTTTAATAATGACAATTTAAAACAAGCAGATCAGACACCCAGGCAAACAACACTGAATAATCAAAGGCTGCAACTACTTTAGAGTCAGACCCACTAATTAGTAAATAATGGATTAATTAAACAATTAAAAGACCAAGAAAAGTAGAATGAAAATCAAGATGAGAATACTGTTAAAAAGAAAAAAAAATACATTATTCCTATATAACTGCTTGGTAGATTTTAATACTTTTTTTTTTTTAGCAAACTTAGTTTTCTAATTTCTATATTGTTTCCTAAACACAGAACCTGGGAAATATCAGTTCACTTAATTCGCCCAGGAGTTCAATTAAAAACAGAAGCTGGTTGAAACAAAAACCTGCAGCCACAGGGTTTTCCCAGGACCAAGTTTGGGAAACACTGCCCTAAACCATGATACTGAACAGTCTTTGTTTGCAGATCTTTTGAGAGTTGCTTTGAGGATCCCATGCTGTCACTCTTCAGTGGAGAGTCAAAGGGAAGCACAACTTGCAACTGACCACCTTAAATACCTTTTCTCATGATTGGACCCACCTGTCTATGAAGTTCAAGGCTTAATAAGCTAATCCAACCAATCTGGTGTTGTAAGTAATCAGTATTGAGCAGTTACATGCATTCAAATTAGCAAAATTACAAGGGTAACCAAATTTTTGCACAGCCAGTTTTTCACATTTGATTTAATTTCATACAACTAAATACTGCTTCACTAAAAATCTTTGTTCGTACATACTCAGATGTCCCTAGGAAATGAAAGACATACCACTGTTATCTTTTTTGTTGATAGCAGAGTAAATTATTATGCAGGCTGAGAGGGGCTCCCAAACTTTTTCATATGACTGTATCCAGGAAGGAAAAGGAAAAGACTGACAAAGGGAAGTCTCCCATGAAATGTTTGCCTGAGAACAACCAGTTTTGCTACAAACATTACAGATAGTGCTGAAAAAGGGATACAAGACACCTCAATCAAAAAGGCAACAATGGCTGGTTGTGCATTCAGTAAACCCTGGCTATTTTGCAACAAAGGTCATTGTAATCAGAATATAAGTTTAATATGTCACTGTGCTCTGTGCAAATATTTTAAATCTGCTTTTCTTTTCTTCTCACACGTACAGCTAACACAAAACCAGATTTAGTACAGGGGCCCTGCATTTAGAATTGTTGGCAAGCATCTTAAGACAAGACAAGTTAAGGACAACTGCGAAATTGGCAACGTGCACTATTTCTGGGTGTTAGAGTCAGCATGATATTGGATCTTCTTTTCCTTATTTGGACTGGCATTATTTACCTAAGTGGGGGCCTGCACATGGAGAGTATAAAGCCTTGGAACATTGCCCGGCAATGTTGCCTCTTTATAATATATCTATTTAGGTTCAGGTTACTTAAGACACCACAATTGCAAAACGAACGTATTCCCAGGGAGCTAGCGCCTCCTAGTGGAAAACAGTCATGCCCTTGTTGAACGCAGTAAGATCAAGAAACTAGATTTCAAAAAGTTAATCCTACCTTTATTTGGTAAAGGTTTATTATTCAAGTGCTTTAAGCAAGGACATCTTAGTAAACACTGTACAGAAATAAATAAATGTCAAATATGTTCGCAGTTACATCCAGGCATCTTGCATATGAGTAAAGAATATAAAGACTCATCCGCTAAAAAAAAAAAGAAAAATACTGAAAAGAAGGATATCACCTGCTCCTATGTCTCAGTGGAATCAGAGATGTGTAATATTAATGGGTCCGTTAAGGAGCATATGCTAGCTGTGGTCCCAATCAAGGCCAAGTCTAAAATGAGTGAAAGGTATATAGAAACCTATGCTTTAATAGATTCTGGCAGTACAGCAACATTCGGCATGAAAGACCTTCAAAGTAAGTTAAACTTCCAAGGAACAAGAGCTCAGATTCATCACAGCACAGCAGAAATGGATAAGGTTGATAAACATAACTAGTAAAATGTTCTGTCCTGTCAGAATTACAAGTCTGTGGCGCTTAAGAAAATGTATTCATTGAATTTTGGATTGTTAATGGTCTGTTAAAGGGGTCAGATAATTAAAGACTGCAAAGATATACAGTCAATCATGTGTCAATAATGAAAATAGAACAAATGTTACATCATCAATAAGGACTTTCCAGAGCGCAGTTGTGAGGAGAAAATAGCACAGGAAGACATTAATTCAATGTGCATAGTTTCAGAGTTTGCAAAACTGTCAGATAGACACTACTGCTTAAATCTGCCTTTGAAAGATGAGACGCTTAAAATTCCAAATACTGGTTGTACTGAGGAACAGCGTGCTATTGGCTTCAAGAGGAAACTTAAAAAGAACAAACGAAAGATATCTTAGATAAGGGATATGCAATTATGGTACCCACAGAATAGTTGTCACTTAGAAAAGACAAGAGTGTTGTACATACATGATCATGGAGTATCTCATGTTAAGAAAAAACAAAATTAAGAGTGCTTTTTGACTGTACAACCACTTACCAAGGCATATCACTGAACAAACAACTGCTGGAAGGACCTGACCTAGGTAATACTCTCATTGGAGGTCTTAGAAGATTTAGGCAGGAACCAGTAGCATTACTGACAGATATTAAATCAATGTTCAACCAAATAAAGTTTACATATAAAGACACTGATCTTTTTTGTTTTCTGTGGTGGCAATAAAGTAACCTGAATGATGGACTAGAGGAATTCATACTGACAGTACAACTCTTTGGAGCTACATCTTCACTAAGTTGTGTTTCTTACGCTCTACGAAGAATGCATGATGGTGACTAAGAGAATAAAAGTGGAAAAATAAAGCTAACTTTTACAAGTACCATAAATTTACAGCCGATCTGACACAGTTAATTTTCAAATAATATTGCATTAGTGCAACGGTGTTTTTCTGATTGGCACTATTCAGGTCATAAAACAATTTCTTCAAAATGTCACATATATTTGTCTCTTTCTATTTTCCCCCACGGTGTTGCGTTGACATCATGCACCAGAAGACGTGAGATTATTCAGTGTGAGCAGGAGCATGCGGGAGGCCAGTTGCTGTGTCCTACAACATGCTGGCGACGATGAACGCACATGTACTGTACAAGGCATGCACGGGTCCACTGAGAAGAGTGTTCTTTGCTCACCTTGCAGAGGAACTTTGTCGTCACTTTTTACAAGAAAAGGAAGATGCAACATCGACAAGCTTCTGTTCTAAGACAGCCGCTTCCCCCAGGAAAGATGCCCCTTCAATGTAATAGAAACCACAGCACAGAGAGAAGTGTGTACACGGCAACAGGTACACATGTCATAAATTTAGGAAGGATAGTCCTTGAGTGTGTGGGAACTGTTAACATTTGATTTTGATGATTGCATATAGCGCAGAACTGACCTCTCTGTACTATTCTTTCCTCTGTATGTCTTGGAGTACAAAAGAAACACCACCATATACCAAAATGTGGAGATTGGGCAAAATCGGAAAAAATAAACTCGGTCACTGATTACAACTGCAAGAAGGTATGCAAATTAATATGAATAATGTTGCATCAGTGCCAAAATGTTTTCCAAAATGTACTATACAGGTCATAAAATGAATTATTCCAAATATCATATATACCTAGTTCTCTGTTTGTCAGTTCGGCTTTGACATCATGGACCATAAGGTGCATACTTATTCAGCCTAAGCAGGAACACTCAATAAAACTGAAAAAAAAAAATTCAAGTGACAATGAGATGGGAAGAAGGCAGCTTCACCAGCGTTTGTATGTCAGCTTTTATCCATCCAGATCAGAGAATTCCCAGTTCCAGTTTCTCAAAACACCCCTCACATCTACAGTTACTCCCAGTTTCAAATAAAAACAAACAGTGTCGGATCCTGGGGGGGTAGTATGTATCGTGATCGTGACAGAGAATAAAAGTGAAAAAAATGCTTTCATTGTATAATATTAACAATAAAAGCAGCTCACTACTCAAAACGATAAATTTATGAGGCAGTCAGGATCGAACCAGGGGACTCTTAATTACAAGTGAGCAGTTCTTACCGCTGCGCCACGGAAGCTAATGTATCATCCTTGTACCTTTTCTGAAATAAATGATATTTGGACTTCAAGCTTCATATAATATACAATTCATGTTGATATTTTGTTATTTCTCTCTATTATAAAAAAAAATCTTGTAAGGGAGACTAGGGAGATGAGACGTGATCTTCTCAGAAGACAATTTGACGTCCCGCGAGAGACACTTAAATGCCACATGAGACAAGTCAGTGAGACAACATTTAAAACAAGTTCACGGACATCTAACCTAGCAGTTGTTGAAATGCTTTTGGCAGACACACTTCATGTGCTCCCAGCTCTTAAAACAACGACAAGCAGAACACACAGTTCGCCAGCAGCAGCAAGCCAGCAGATGATCCAAACGCTTTTCCTTAGCGTGCATTCAGCCCCATCTCCCCCTTCACAATGCGAGTGGCAGAGATGCGAAGTGGCAAAAGGACAGCTGCTGTACATGCTTTGAAATGATTGACGCGTAGTGCGACAAGCAGAACACGCAGCTCACCAGCAGCAGCAAGCCAGCAGATGATACGACTGCTTCTCCTTAGTGTGAGTTAAGCCCCCCAAACCCCTTCACAAAGCGAACGGCAGAGACACGACGTGGCAAAAAGACAGCTGCTGTACAGGCTTTTAAATGATCGACACGCAGTGTGACAAACAGAACATGCAGCTCGCTAGCAGCAGCAGAAAGACAGCAGATGATCCAACGGCATCTCCATAGCGTGCGTTCAAATTCATGTGTTCCAAATAACGATCTATTATTTCCCTATACAATTCTACGTACCTGACTCACAGATAATCAAGGCTTGGGCTGGGAGAACATTTTGAACTTTCTGCGGCGGTGGGGGGCTGGGATAGCAGGCTGCAGACTACAGTAATCCCTCCTCCATCGCGGGGGTTGCGTTCCAGAGCCACCCGCGAAATAAGAAAATCCGCGAAGTAGAAACCATATGTTTATATGGTTATTTTTATATTGTCATGCTTGGGTCACAGATTTGCGCAGAAACACAGGAGGTTGTAGAGTGACATGAACTTTATTCAAACACTGCAAACAAACATTTGTCTCTTTTTCAAAAGTTTAAACTGTGCTCCATGACAAGACAGAGATGACAGTTCTGTCTCACAATTAAGAGAATGCAAACATATCTTCCTCTTCAAAGGAGTGCTTGTCAGGAGCAGTGACTGTTACAGAGATAGAGAGAAAAGCAAACAGATCAATAGGGCTGTTTTTCTTTTAAGTATGTGAAGCACCGCGGCACAAAGCTGTTGAAGGCGGCAGCTCACACCCCCTCCGTCAGGAGCAGACAAAGCGAGACAGAGTTTGTTTTTCAATCAAAAATCAATACGTGCCCTTCGAGCTTTTAAGTATGCGAAGCTCCGTGCAGCATGTCGTTTCAGGAAGCAGCTGCACAAAAGATCACAACGTGAAGATAATCTTTCAGCATTTTTAGACGAGCGTCCGTATCGCCTAGGTGTGCAAACAGCCCCCCTGCTCAATCCCCCTATGTCAGGATCAGAGAAAGTCAGCGCAAAAGAAAGAGAAAAGTAAGCTGGGTAGCTTCTCAGCCATCTGCCAATAGCGTCCCTTGTATGAAATCAACTGGGCAAACCAACTGAGGAAGCATGTACCAGAAATTAAAAGACCTATTGTCCGCAGAAACCCGCGAAGCAGCGAAAAATCTGCGATATATATTTAAATATGCTTACATATAAAATCCACGATGGAGTGAAGCCGCGAAAGGTGAAGCGCGATATAGCGAGGGATTACTGTACTTGCTGTTTATGTTGATCGACACATTTACAAGACAAAAGACGCTGACGGAGAGGTGTGAAGGGATTTAAAGTGGGCTGAAATTACGAGTTTTTTCGTAGGCTTTGGTAATTCTAGTGTTAATGGCCTAATAAAGCGGGACAGACAATGAAAGACTGCAAAGTTATACAATCAATTGTGTGTCAATAATGGAAACAGAACAAATGCTACTCTACCAATACAATGCAGACTTTCCAGAGTGCAGCTGTGAAGAGAAAGATGAAATGTCACAGGAGGACATTAACACTAGAATTACCAGAGTCTACGAAAAAACTCATAGATCCGGCCCACCTTAAAACCGTTCTCTCTTTTGTCTTCTAAATGTGCCGATTAACATGAGCAGCAAGCAGCCAGCTATTCCATCCCCCACCGCCGCAGAATGTTCACTAAATTTTCCCAGCTCATGCCTTGTTTGATCATCTGGGAGTGACTGAAGTGCTGGAGTTTTAGAGTGGAAATAATAGATCGCTATTTGGAACACATGCATTTCATGTGTGTTCCATTTCTACAGTAATCTGTGTAAACACATTTTTAAAATAGAAACGTTTTTCATATTTTAGTAGTAAATGACAAAATGTAGGCATAAACTATATAATGTATGAAGCCTGAAGTCCAAAGATCAAGTAAACACTTTCACAAAAGGTTCAAGGATGATACAACAGCTTCCGTGGCATAGCAGTAAGATTTGCTGACTTGTAATTAAGAGTCCCCGGTTCGATCCCCACTCACTCCTATATTTGCCATTTTCAGTAGTGAGCTGCTCTTTTTGTTCATATTATACAGTACACACATACATTTGGTTTGCGTCTGTAACACACAGTGTGCATTTATAGGACTTGTAAAAGTTGCCTTTTTTTTTTTTTTTTTTTTTTAAACTTTTATTCTCTCTAAATTACGATCACGATACATACTACCGCCCACCCCCCCACCCAGGGATCTGACGCTGTTATTTTTCATTTGAAACGGAATAACTGGAGATGTGAGTGGTGTTTTGAGACAATGGAACTGAACATTCTCTCATCTGGAGGGATAAAAGCTGACACACAAAGCGCTGGCGAATCTGCCTTCTTCGTATCTCACCGTCACTTGATTTTTTTTAATTCAGTTTTATTGAGTGTTCCTGCTCATGCTGCATTAGTGTGTACCTTATGGTGTATGATGTCAAAAAAACAAAAAAACACAGACGTAGGTATATATATGATATTTGGAATTATTCGTTTTATGACCTGTATAGTACATTTCGGAAAACTTTGTGGCACGGATGCAACATTATTCATATTTATTTGCATAACATCTTGCAGTTTGTAATCAGTGCCTGCGTGTTTTTTTCCCCCGATCTTGCCAGTTCCCACATGTTGCTGTATGCGGTTTCTTTTGTCTCCATGACATACAGAGGATAGAATAGTACAGAGCAGTAAGTTCAGCGCTATATGCAGTCATCAGATTCAAATGTTAACTGTTCACACACACACGCAAGGATCGTCTTTCCTACATTTACAATGTGTGTACCTGTTACAATGTACACACTTCTTTCTATGCTGTGTTTCCTATTACACACCTGAAAGAAGGAGAAACTATATGTGAAAACATCATTGCACTAATGCAATATTATTTGAAAATGAACAGCGTCAGATCGGGTGTGGATTTATGCTGGCGCTATTACTGAAAGAAAAAAAAGATCAACATGTGCGTTGATCCTGCAGCACTGAATAAGCTCACATGCTCTAACATCCCCCCCACCCCCGATCTGACTCTAAGAAACAGCGCAAGTACAGACGCAAACCAAGTGTGATCAAGAGTCCCCAGTTCAATCCCCACTCACTCCTATATTTGATGTTTTCAGTAGTAAGCTGCTCTTTTTGTTAATATTATACAGTACACACATACACTTGGTTTGCGTCTGTACTTGTGCTGTTACTTAGAGTCAGATTGGGGGGGGGGAATGTTAGAGCGCGTGAGCTTAATCAGTGCATCTGGATTAACGCACATGTTGATCTTTTTTTTTCTTTCAGTACATGTGCCTTCCCTGTTTATTTATATATCTAGTGACTTTTCTGCCTTTTGTGAAAGTGTTTATTTGATGTTTGGACTTCATGCTGCTTCACACATTCTATAGTTTATGCCTACATTTTGTAACATTTATTACTAAAATATGAAAAAGTTTCTGTTTTAACAAGTTGTTTACACAGATTACTATTGAAACGGAACACACATGAAATGCGTATGTTCCAAATAACGATCTATTATTTCCACTCTAAAACTCCACTTCACTCCCAGATAATCAATCAAGGCATGAGCTGGGAGATGCTCCTGCACGTTCTAAGTCGGTGGGGGGATGGAATAGCCAGCTGCTTGCAGCTTGTTTTTATCGGCACATTTAGAGGACAAAGGACGCTGGCGAAGAGATGCGAATATGTTTTAAGGTGGGCCGGATCTACAAGTTTTTTTCATAGACTCTGGTAACTCTAGTGTTAAATTCATGCGTATAGTCTATAGTCAGCAAAAGTTAGTGGATGGACACTAGTGTATTAATCTGCCTTTAAAGATGGGACACTTAAAATGCCAAATAATCGTTGCATCGCACGGCAGCATACCACTGGCCTCAAGAGAAAACTTAAAAGGATTTTGACATTCCATGAGGATTACAAAACTTTCATGAAAGATAATTTTAGACAAGGGATATACCATTAAGTTCCCGATACAGTTGTCACTCAAAGAAGAAAGAATGTGGTATATCCCTCACCATGGAGTATATCGCCCAAAGAAAAATAAAATTACAGTGGTTTTTGATTGTACAACCACTTACAAGGGTTCTCAATGAATGGATCTGACCTAACTAACACTCTCATCAGAGTTCTTACAAGATTCAGAGAGTAGTCAATTGCACTAATAGCAGATATCAAATCAATGTTATACCGAGTAAAGTTTACAGATGAAGATACTAATATTCTTCATTTCCTGTGGTGGCCTGAAGGTATTCTAAACGATGGCATGGAGGAATACAAAATGACAGAACATCTTTTAGGTGCTACTTCACCAACTTGTGCTTTTTATGCTTTACGAAGAACAGCTGAGGATGAAAGACGCACAGCTTCTGAAGAAGCAAATAACACTGTGCTTCACAATTTCTACATTGACGACTGCCTAAAGTCAGTTCCTATAGAAGAAAAAGCCAAAAAATTGGCCAAAGATCTTCAGGCCCTGTTTTTCAAAACAGGATTTCACCTGACCAAATGTGTGAGTAACATCAGAGAAGTTTTATTGTCTATTCCTGAAGAAGACAGAGCTATTGAAAAAAAGGACCTAGACTTAAGCCATGATGTATTACCAATTGAGAGAGCTCTAGGCATTAAATGGTACACACAAACTGACAGTTTTAAGTTTCAGATAAAGATGCAAGATAAGCCTGCTATAAGATGTGGTATTCTGTCAGTGGTCAGTTCAGCATATAACCTACTTGGATTTTTAGCACCAGTTATATTGCCTGCTAAACTTATTTTAAGAGAACTGTGTAAAAAGAAATTTGGATGGGCTGAAGAAGTGGAAGTTAAGTACAGTGGAACCTCGGTTCACGACCATAATTCGTTCCAAACCTCTGGTCGTAAACCGATTTGGTCGTGAACCGAAGCAATTTCCCCCATAGGATTACATGTAAATACAATTAATCCGTTCCAGACCGTACGAACTGTATGTAAATACATTTTTTTAAAAGATTTTTTTAAGCACAAATATAGTTAATTACACCATAGAATGCACAGTGTAATACTAAACTAATGTAAAAACATTGAATAACACTGACACAAAAACCCAGGCTCCTTCCTCAGCTGCACACGCAGGCTCTCTCTCTCTCTCTCTGCAGCGTGTGAGCCCCCCTCCTCCCTCTTCAGCTGCACACGCAGGCTCTCTCTCTCTCTGCAGCACGTGAGCCCCCCTCCTCAGCTGCATACGCAGGCTCTCTCTCTCTCTGCAGCGCGTGAGCCCCCCCTCCTCCCTCCTCAGCTGCACACGCAGGCTCTCTCTCTCTCTGCAGCACGTGAGCCCCCCTCCTCCCTCATCCCTCTCTCAGCAGCACACGAGCTCTCTCTCTCTCTGTGACATTGCAGCAGTTCGGCTGTAGCCTTATAATCTGATCGTTGTATAAACGCTTTTTTTTTTTTTTTTTTTTAAATGAGTTTTAAGCACAGGGGAAAAAAAGGAACATTTGAACAAATCCAAACTTTATTTAAAAGCCAACCAAGACAGTAACGTTTTAGGAGTTCAGGCTAATAGCATTACAACCCGATTGCATTAAACATGCTTTTTAAATGAGTTTTAAGCACAGGGGGAAAAAAAGGAACATTTGAACAAATCCGAACTTTATTTAAAAGCCAACCAAGACAGTAACGTTTTAGGAGTTCAGGCTAATAGCATTACAACCTGATTGCATTAAACACGTTTTTTAAATGAGTTTTAAGCACGTGGAAAAAAATAAACATTTGAAAAAAGAGAAAAGTAACATTGCAACACTTTCTTCTCACCATTCTTCACTTGCTTAGAAGCCATGGTTAACTGCAAAAGCACACGAAATACTGTAGAGCATAAAGAGTTCACAGGTAAAGCACGCACGTCTGACTGAGAACAATGAACAGGGAGAGGCTGAACACGTGGTTAAATACAGTAATCGGCACGTACAAACTGGAAGGGAAATGAAATAGAGCACTTCACAGCGAAAGCACCCACGCACGGAGAACAATGCAACACGTGCGGCGTACAAACTGAAAGGGAAACTGGCTTGTTCGTATACCAAGTGTGTGGTCGTGAACCGAGGCAAAAGTTTGGCGAACTTTTTGGTCGTAAACCGAGTTGTACGTGTACCGAGACGTTCGTGAACCGAGGTTCCACTGTATGTCCAGTAATGGGAAAAATGGATGGACAATTTGCAGCTACTTGTGGATTACAATGTAAGCAGGTGCATTAAACCACCTGGGTTTAGTCACATAATGTCTGCACAAGTGCATCATTTTGGAGACACTTCTGAAATGGGTATGACATTGCTTCTTATCTTCTCCTAACCAATCAAAAACATAAGACATTGTTCATTTTTAATAGGGAAGTCAAGAGTGGCACCAATGAAACCTGTCACTATACCAAGGTTAGAATTAACAGCAGCTGTGGTAGCAGTCAAAACAGATAAGATGCTGTGAGGGATGGCCGGCCATATATTCCGGCCCAAACCGCCAAGTGGAGCCCTCCCAGCAGGGCCTCATGGACCTTGTAGTTTTTACAAATAGCCCTGCCGGATACCATGGGGACCACCAGGAGCCGCTATAGGGAGGCTTGGGGAGTACTACATGCCCTATAACCCAGAAGTACGTCCTGGTCACATGGATAGAAGGAACGACGTGCTTCCGGGATGAAGAAAAGGACTTTTTATTTGACCCGGAAGTGATAAGGAATCATGGACTGCAGGGTTGGAACCACTTCCGGGTCAGGAGATATAAAAGGACCTTGGGAAAGCCCAGACGTGGAGCTGAGCTGGGAGGAAGGGTGGCTAAGTGTCTGGGAGAGGAGGAGTGAGAATTATATTAGAGATTGTGTATTTAAAGTATTGTATAGTGTTTATGAGTAGTGTGGAGTGGAGGGTGCTTGGTGCACATTATTATAATAAAAAGAACAAGTCTTGGACTTTTACCTGGTGTTTGACGTGGTACCTGAGGGTTCAAGAGGACGATAGTGCCCCCTACTGCTACAATGCTAAAACATGAACAGCAAATTCCCCTGCAAGAGTCGACCACTTGGACTGACAGCACCACTGCATTAAAGTACATTGCAAATGAAAGTGCTCGCTACAAAACCTTTGTTGCCAACAGAGTCACAGTGATAAGGGAGTACTCATAGCCCTCGCAATGGAGATATGCTCTAAATCCAGCAGTCCAAGCATCAAGAGGATCAACCATAGAAGGCTTTATCAAAACAAAGACATGGATTCAAGGCCTGAACTTCCTGTTAAAGCCAGAACACAAAGGGCCAAAAAGACCCGATGAAGGGGACTTGCTTATTAATGATGATCCAGAAATCAAAATCTGTGTAATAAACTCAACAAGTGCAGGAGAACAAACTGAAACAGTAAAAGAACTTACAGACTATTACTCAGAATGGCTAGTTCTGAAGAAAGCACTGGCATGGTTCCCTTAAGTTCAAAAAGTGCTATTGCATCTGAAAGATGAAAGAAAGGCATTTCAATATATGGTCAGCCAATCTGAACACAGTCCAGAAAAACAAAAAAAAACACTAATCACAGAAGGTATATAAATCAACAATGTAGTTATAGCCACTTTCTTTAGAAGACTAGTCTAAAGCAGAAAACACGCTTATTCACCTCATTCAATTACAATCTTCTTATCCAGAAGAGATTAAAGCCTTACACAAAAATCACCACATAAAGAAAAGTAGTCAAATTTACAAACTTGATCTAGTCCTGTAAAATGGAATCCTAAGGGTTGGAGGCAGAGTCAGCAAAGCTGCTATGCCAGAAGAGGCTAAGCACCCCACAATTCTTCACAAGAATTTACATGTTTCAAACCTTATTTTGCAACACATCCATAAAGAACATGGATATTGTGGATATAACTACATCCTAGGGGTGGGCGGTATGACCAAAATTCTATATCACGGTATTTTTCTAAATTATCCCGGTTTCACGGTATTCAACGGTATTTTTTTCCCATGCATGAGTGGATGTTAACCACATTTTCCACTGCAATTACTGCAGTAGACTGGCTAAGAATAACCTATTCCACTGTCATGAGCATTGTACAAAAAAAAACATTTTAATGTGCACACAAGTATTAATACAGGTTTGCATGGCCCCATAAAGTGATAGTTTTCAAGGGGGTGGCAGTAACGAAGAGAAGGAATCACACTGCATGACAGATGCAGTCAAAATATAGAACCTTTTTATTGAACAAATTTTGCAAAAACTTAAAACTATAATTTTGACAACATATTTTCAACCATCCAAAGAGGCATTTAGACTTAGTAAAATAGCCATAGGTGCTTGTCAAAAGTTGTATTGCACTGAACATGTCTTAGAAAAGGAATAAATAGTAAATATTTTTTGTAAACCAACTACACTTTCTGTTAATGTTAACCATCTCTGTCCACTGACATGTTAAAGTGACTTTTTAAACAGCTTTACCATCACTAAACTGCATAATATTTAAACTAATAAATAATAATAAAATAAATAATAGTATTATTAGATTACATACAAAAATAATTCTAGAAATAATACAATTTTCAAATTCTGCCATTTTAAAACATGAACATTATTTAAAAATCGTAATCAGCAGCTAACAGATAACATAAATATAACCAATAGAAACAAGTGCACTTTTAAAATTTTGGCAGTTTCACACAACATTAAAAAATGTTTTATAATTTCAGTTGGGATCAACAGCCACCTAACAATAAAACAGATTAAAAAAAATGTATTTAAATATAGAAGTTCTAAGTGCAAGAAGACTGTTTCACAAACATTCTAGGTAATAAAATTAACATAATAAACCAAAACAGAGTAACAAACAGCTAAAATTAGAAGTAGAAAGGTAGATGATAAGGTAGAAACAGGTGAAGAATCAAATGTCCAGTACCTATCATTTTAAATACAGGTAGAAGTAACTTCACTATGCTATTAAACTAGCTAACTAAACTCCAGGCACTTTAATTACATATTTTAAACATGAAAGATTAGGTTGGCATTCTGCGTACATTAGAGGGAATGATTTTCTGCTTACACAATCACAGGTTTTTGGCAAGAAAAATCCATTGATCCACTTTATGGGATTTCAGAGCAGCCCTTTGACTTGTGACAATATTGCCACCTGCGCTAAACACTCTTTCTGATGGTGCACTAGTTGCTGGGATACAAAGATACTTACTTTTTTTGCCCGGCATCCTGACTCAGGAATGGCTCGAATGCTCAACTGGACCATAAGTCACTTGTCGCTGCAAAAAATTTGCTATTAATTGCTTTGCAAACCCTCTGTCGGCAATCGCTATATACTGTATATGCGGAATGGCTGTATCAGAAAAATATTTGCGACTTGGAAGATCATATTGCACATCTACAGTGTGCTTCAGTTTCTTAAAACCCACATTGTCTACAGCTTTGAATGGTACCATATCCTTAGCTAGGAAGAATTGTGACCGCCTCAGTCTCTTCTTTCCATCGTTTGCTGCTTTTACCATATTTTTCGACTGCTCTAATGCATCTGTCAACGACAACTGTTTAAGCTTCACAACCACGTGAAATACAGATGAGTGGGGTTGTACTGATTGGACTGAAACAGCCTCAGCATATTCTTTTGGGTGTCTCAGTTTAAGATGATTAAATAGATTTGTTGTATTGTCTCCCAAAGTGCCGACCGTTGTCTGACAAATTTTACATGTAACTTTGCTTTGTGCAGTATCTGACTGTGCATAGCCGAACCACTGCCATACTACTGACATCAAGTTCTTCTTTGGCATAAGCTCCTCATTTGCCATGCTGCTTGCGCTACAAACTGTTTTCAGTTTCTTCACACAAGAAAGCCATGGTGGGGACACTAGATATATTTGGCCAGTCACAACAGGATATCATTCTGTTGTTTTGTGGACTTGGCACGGTTTCATCAGTTTCGAGTATAAGAATATAAAAGATCACGATCTATACGATTTGCTTGAAAATTAGATTGTTGACATTTTTAAGATTGATCACAATCTAAAATTGTCAGATTGTGCACACCTAGTAAGAGCCACTTGCTGGTTATTTAAGTTATATTACATGTTTGCCTATAAATTAGTGCATGGTATATGGGAGGTTCTTATAACCCCCACAAGCTGAACTGAATTGGTGTATTCTAACTATATCTTGTTCCCCTGACCATAGATTAGTCTCAGTTAGTGACCTACCTTGCCATGAGTAAGGCATGAAAGGCACACAGTTTCAAACATGTGCAGAGCCATACGTTTAGAATGTACTGAATGTGAAGTAGAGCATAGAGAAATAGCTCATCCTTAAGTATAGAAACAATTGAAGTTTAACAAGATTCTACATGTGTAACAGCTTTTCTCTATTCCCTTTAATGACCACTTAGACACAGCCATCAGCAGTGTGTCTCTCTGCGGAGAGAGGGTCGACCTTGTCAAGAGGCTTACTTACCTCGGCAGTAACATTCATGTCTCTGGTGACTCTTCCTATGAAGTCAATAGTCGGATTGTGAGAGCATGGGGGGTCATGAGGTCGCTAGAAAGGGGTGTGTGGAGCTCCTGATATCTTTGCAAAACGATGAAGGTCCAAGTCTTTAAAATCCTTGTGCTTCAGTCTTGCTATATGGTTGTGAGACAAGGATGCTATCCAGTGACCTGAGACAAAGACTGGACTTCTTTGGTACTGTGTCTCTTTGGAGAATCCTTGGGTACTACTGGTTTGACTTTGTGTTGAATGACCAGTTGCTCATGGAGTCCCGAACAAGGCGCATTACCATGCATTGTAAGGGAACGTCAGTTATTGTACTACGGCCATGTGGCGTGATTCCCAGAGGGTGATCTGGCTCGCAGGATCCTCATTGTTGAGGACCCGAGTGGCTAGTCCAGGCCAAGGGGACGCCCACCTAACACCTGGCTGCGGCAGATAGAGGGTCATTTCTGGAGGGTGGGACTGGACCGCATGTCTGCCAGGGGGGTTTCCAACCAGGATCCCAAGCTGTTTCATCATGTGGTGGGTGTGGCAACATGCTGTACCAGTGCATGCTCCCCAACCTGACCTGACCTGACCTGACCTGACTGACAGGTAGAACAAAAAAATTGTACTCAAAAGTGCTACTACAGTGAATGAAAAGGAAGTGCATGTATCTTTTGTTCTGGCTACAACTGGCAAGACACACAATTTGGCAAAGAGATTTTTTTATTCCTGCCATGTGATAAAGAGACAGCTTTGCTTATGTTTGGCTAGGGCAGCAAAGAAAAAGATAGCAGCTATCCCACTGTGAAATGACACTATTACATGGTACATTCAAAGTATAGCTAGGGACGTGAAGAACCAATTTAATGGCAAAGGTCAACAACAGTCCTTTCTATGCCGTGCAGACTGATGAGACAATAGACATGTCTAATGAATCACAACTTTTAACATGTGTCAGGAATGAGAATAGTGGTCATCTTGATGAAGACTTATTTTGTCAGATGTTAGCTGAGTGTGCCATGGTGGGGTACATTTCCAAAAAGCTTAATTCATTCATTTGTAATAACAAAATAGACTGGCAGAAGTGTGTTAGAATCAGTAATGATAGGGCTTGCGCTAGGTCAGGAAAAAATGGTGGCCTAATAGCACATGTACAAGCACTTGCTTCCCAAGTGCTGTATACTCATTGTATCATTCATTGACAAGCCCTTGTGGCGAAGAAAATGCCATCCACACTCGACAATACAGCTTAGACTGGTAATGCCATCAAGATTAGTGTAACACATTCCTATAGTGGAGCAGGGGCTGAACACCACTAAATCCTTTATCACATCAAAGTGAGCAGGCTATCCCAAGAAAGACTTCTTAATCACTTTTTGGGCTCAAATAAAAAGTATGACTTTTCTTTGCAGACAAAAACTCAGATTTAGCTAAAACCTTTGGAAAAGCTAGGTGGTAAGCTATGTGGCCATATCTTGCAGATATACTTCGGATTAATAAAGTATCTATCTATCTATACTTGATCAACTTTATGTACTGAATGCAGGACTGTATGGTCATGACATAAATATGATTGTACTTATGGATAAAACAGAGCTGGATTCAGAAATTTGACCTGTGGCACTCTTGTGTGCAAAGCCAAAATTATGAACCATTCCAATTGCTTAATGAATTTCTGAACAAGATCATGGCAAAGCACAAGCTGAAAGTGGTAATATGAGAACTATTTTCCCATAAGGGACAAAGAGAAAGAGGAATGGATCCGAAATCGATAGAGAGTTGTCAGTTTGTCCAGCACTCTGACACATTCTTATCTGAAGGCACTTATTAATCTAATGTGTGATTAGGCACTCAAAGTCTCCTTTTCAACTCAATCATTTACAAGTTTCTAGATATCCAAAACAAATACTCTAAATTGTCAAGTAATGCACTGAAGAACTTAGTGCCATTTGCATCTGCTTATTTATGCTGACTGTATTTTTAGCATTTATGTCAATTAAACACAAATACAGGTCCTGGTAGCAACCTGAAGATGACTTCCATCTCTACCTTAGTTTGGTCCAGCTCTGAATCACATTTATTTCTTCCTTCTTTCAAGCACACATTTCTCACATAGTAAGTACTGTCTCTTAAGTTAACAGTTTCACCATAAGGAGTACTGCAAAGCAGTGGTAAGTGGCAGTTAACAAAGACAATAAAGTATGGACTGTAGGTAAAAAACAAAGGAAAGGTCAAATAACGGGAAGACACTAACAAAATTGTCAGAACGAAAACAATAGGCAAGATATCTCTCTATTATAATAAAAAATCCTGGGAAGAGAGACGAGACGTGACATTCTCAGAGAGACACTTTCACGTCTCGGGAAACGAGACTTTGTGGCAGGTGATTTAACCACGCCCGGGGCCAGAAATAAAAGACAGAGTAGATGCCAAAGTAGAACGTCGTAAAGAATTCAAAAATGTTGGCGCAATACACATGCAGAGCAGGTTAGAGATAACGGAAGTACAAAAATTCAAAAGTCTCAAAAAAATGATAGTAAAGTTCACATTAGCGCAAACAAACAGAAATTATTACTCGGTGAAATAACAGAACAATGAAAAGAGATCGAATATATTGTTTGGATTTAAACTTTAAGTCGGGGACTTGTAGATCGTCTAATTCGTGTTGCCATCAGGGAAAAGTAGTGTTTCTTCCCAATGAAGAGGCGTATTAGCGAGAATTAAAATATTTGTTGTTTGGTGAAAGTGAAATTCCGTGAGAGAAAATTTCAAGCCCTGCAAGACAAGACTTATGCAAAGAGATTTGGAAAAGTCCTGCCCACATCTAAAACATTTACAACCACGCACATGGTTCAATCATTTCTCATTTGTGTGAATGCTATTGTCAGACACAGTTCGTGTAGAGGGAAAGAAACAATATTCATTTACAGGCAGATATACGTTGCATTGTCACAATGTAATTCCAAACACAGAATCAAAATTCAATGCGATATTGACAAAAAGGTAAAAGTGAAAAGAGACTGAGTATATGGACATAGGTGATATGACAGAAGTATGTAGATATTATTTGGCTTTAAACTTTAAGTCAGAGACTTGTAGATCGTCTAATTCGTGTTGCCATCAGGGAAAAGTTGTGTTTCTTCCCAATGAAGAGGCCTATGCACGACAATTAAAAGTTTTGTTGTTTGGTGAAAGTGAAATCCACATACGCGAGCGGCAGAGACAAGATGTTGCTGGTGCATAGCGCAGGCAGGGGGGTTGGCGAGCAAAGCCCCCTAGTGTAGTCAAAAAAACAAAACCTGAATGTCAGTAACTAGAAATCCAAACAGACAAAATGAGAATGTTACAAAAGGCTATGAAACACAATACTGGACACCCCTTTTCAAGTATCATCAGCTTATCAAGTGTCATATTAGTGATGTCACACAGAGTGACTTCCTGGAACAAAGCTCTAGTGCCACTGCATTGAGTCAACCAAGCCGATAAACAAAATGACAATGCCATAAAGTATCAAACAGAGTTTGGGAGCATGCACTGATAAAGAGCATTGCTGCACCCACCAATCCTGAGCAACACACTAGTTCAAACAAAATGGAACAGTGTGTAGTTTTTTTTTTACAGTGGCTGAAGTGCCAATCCTGCCACCAACCCCCAAATTTTCCCTTGCAAGGTGGAGGACCTGCTTGCAGAGCTAGATGCAGGTTAACGTCATACCCAGGATGGAGCAATTGCAGGTTAAGGGCATAGCTCAGGGGCCCATCAAAGTGGAATCACTTCTGGCATTTATGGGATTCGAAATCAAATATACAATAAAACTAAACATATTTTTGGAATATCAAGGGTTAAAAAGTCTATATAAATACTGGCAGAAAAATGTATTAAGGACGGAAAAAATTAGTTATGAAATGTGGGAGTTTACTACAAATTACATTATTTTGTCTGTAAAATCAAGTGATTTTTTCCACAGTAAAAGCATACTCTAGTCTAACAGCTTACTCGATAAGAAAGTTTCAGAGTCACTGGCCTAAAGTAACCCTAAAGATCCATTATGCATTTTTTTGTTTTTTAACATTTAAAATACTTATTAAAACGAATGTCCCTCTCATTAGTGTACTACTAATAATAATAGTATTAATGCTCAATTGTTCAATTTTCTTTTTAAGGTAAAAAAACTAACCTGCAATCATTCAGAAAAAAACTTCTGATATAATAACAACAAACTGCTTCAATTCACCTTTTTGGTCTGATCTGCATAATGGTCACACCAGTCACTGCATCATCGTGAAGAACTGAATGAAAAACTGGGGCAGGTCCTCTCCACCTTGGAAGAAGACTGGGATGGACATTCAAAATACCACTGAAATAAAGAATGACACTGCAGTTAACATAGCATTAGCATTTTAGGATCTGTATCATACACTCATTACTCTTTATTTTTTTTTATATTAAATTTGGCCAGCTTACCAAGTGTATTCATCAGTACGCATAAGTATAGTTTACACAATTATTTCAGAATTTCTATTTGATAAATACCAGAAAGAGCTGACACCAAAAGTACTGATTTTATGTTTGTCTTTACTTTTTCGTAACAAATCTCCATCCTCCCTTAAATATTTCTGTGACATTGACAAAGAGACCCACCTTAAAGAACTTAAAAAATACCCTTGATACAGCTAGACGCCTAACACCATACATACACATATATACATACTCACATACACATATACATTGTCAGAGATGGCTGGGGTGGCGACCCGGCCGGGGCGCACAGGAGGACCAGAGGAGGGCTTGCGCCTCCTCCAGACGACGAGGGGGCAACCGCCCTGGTTATGTTGGGGACCACGGGTGCAGGGCTTGGAAGCCCAAACCTGTAGGGGCCCCGTGGTCACCGCCAGGGAGAAGAAAAGAGGGGACACCCGGAGTGCTTCCGGGGTGCGCAGCCAGCACTTCCACGACACTGAGGAGTGCCGGTGGAAGATTGCCGGGGAGCACCTGGAGCACATCCGGGTGCGTATAAAAGGGGCCGCCTCCCTTCAAACAGGGACAAGAGTCAGGGGGAAGTCGGATGACGTTGTAGGAGGACAAGGAGGCGGCCTGAAGAGAGGCATTGTGTTGTGAGGCCAGGACTTTGGGAACTGTGGGGTTTGTGAGTACTGTAAAAATGGAAAATAAACGTGTGTTGGGTGACATGAACGTGTGTGCCTGCATGTGTTCGGGCCAACCTCCACTACATACATACATATTATATATATATATATATATATAATATATTTAATATATATATATTATATATATATATATATATATATATATATGTATGTGTATATATATGTATATATATATATGTATATATATATATGTATATATATATATGTATATATATATATATATATATATATATATATATAATACAGTGGTGTGAAAAACTATTTGCCCCCTTCCTGATTTCTTATTCTTTTGCATGTTTGTCACACAAAATGTTTCTGATCATCAAACACATTTACCCATTAGTCAAATATAACACAAGTAAACACAAAATGCAGTTTTTTAAATGATGGTTTTTATTATTTAGGGAGAAAAAAAAATCCAAACCTACATGGCCCTGTGTGAAAAAGTAATTGCCCCCTTGTTAAAAATAACCTAACTGTGGTGTATCACACCTGAGTTCAATTTCCGTAGCCACCCCCAGGCCTGATTACTGCCACACCTGTTTCAATCAAGAAATCACTTAAATAGGAGCTGCCTGACACAGAGAAGTAGACCAAAAGCACCTCAAAAGCTAGACATCATGCCAAGATCCAAAGAAATTCAGGAACAAATGAGAACAGAAGTAATTGAGATCTATCAGTCTGGTAAAGGTTATAAAGCCATTTCTAAAGCTTTGGGACTCCAGCGAACCACAGTGAGAGCCATTATCCACAAATGGCAAAACATGAAACAGTGGTGAACCTTCCCAGGAGTGGCCGGCCGACCAAAAATTACCCCAAGAGCGCAGAGACGACTCATCGAGAGGTCACAAAAGACCCCAGGACAACGTCTAAAGAACTGCAGGCCTCACTTGCCTCAATTAAGGTCAGTGTTCACGACTCCACCATAAGAAAGAGACTGGGCAAAAACGGCCTGCATGGCAGATTTCCAAGACGCAAACCACTGTTAAGCAAAAAGAACATTAGGTCTCGTCTCAATTTTGCTAGAAACATCTCAATGATTGCCAAGACTTTTGGGAAAATACCTTGTGGACTGAAGAGTCAAAAGTTGAACTTTTTGGAAGGCAAATGTCCCGTTACATCTGGCGTAAAAGGAACACAGCATTTCAGATAAAGAACATCATACCAACAGTAAAATATGGTGGTGGTAGTGTGATGGTCTGGGGTTGTTTTGCTGCTTCAGGACCTGGAAAGCTTGCTGTGATAGATGGAACCATGAATTCTACTGTCTACCAAAAATCCTGAAGGAGAATGTCCGGCCATCTGTTCGTCAACTCAAGCTTGAAGCGATCTTGGGTGCTGCAACAGGACAATGACCCAAAAACACACCAGCAAATCCACCTCTGAATGGCTGAAGAAAAACAAAATGAAGACTTTGGAGTGGCCTAGTCAAAGTCCTGACCTGAATCCAATTGAGATGCTATGGCATGACCTTAAAAAGGCGGTTCATGCTAGAAAACGCTCAAATAAAGCTGAATTACAACAATTTTGCAAAGATGAGTGGGCCAAAATTCCTCCAGAGCGCTGTAATAGACTCATTGCAGTTATCGCAAACGCTTGATTGCAGTTATTGCTGCTAAGGGTGGCCCAACCAGTTATTAGGTTCAGGGGGCAATTACTTTTTCACACAGGTTTGGATTTTTTTTTCTCCCTAAATAATAAAAACCACCATTTACAAACTGCATTTTGTGTTTACTTGTGTTATATTTGACTAATGGTTAAATGTGTTTGATGATCAGAAACATTTTGTGTGACAAACATGCAAAAGAATAAGAAATCAGGAAGAGGGCAAATAGTTTTTCTCACCACTGTATATATATATTATATATATATATATATGCATTATATATATATATATATGGCGATATATATATATATATATGCATGTGTGTATATTTATATATAATATATATATATATATAATATATATATATACACATACACACACACACACACACACACATACATATATACACACATATATATATTTATATATAATCTTCATTTGGATATTGATCTTTGTTTGTCCGCGAATTCACTGCCTGTGTGGTGTTCCTGCTGTGTTCAGTAGAGGGCAGTAGTGATGGAGGAGGAGAGGAAGTGAGGGGGGGGGATCGTTGGATGAGGTTGGAGTGGGGTGATTAAAGACGATTGAACTAAAGGAGATTACGTGCTGTTTGTACTGGCTGAATACACAACACCTTGGTTGTTACTTTTGTTTACAAACACTGTCGATAGCACTCTTTGTGTTTAGATCTGGCGTCGACACCGTGCTGTGTGTTTAGATCTGGCGTCGACACCTGCTTCGTTGTCGAGACTGTGGTTTTTTGTGTTTCTATCGACCGTCGTTGGCAGCACTTTGTCCAAATCAAATGTTCACCCACTTCTTGGAGTCGGCAGTCAGAGTATATAAGTCGGGCACACTTCTGTGATTTTCCATCAGTCAGCGTTTGGAGTTCAAGAAAGAAGCATTGCTTCTTCCTTACTCTTTGGATTACCACAAAGCAACATGCGAGATTGGAGAAAGGTTGAGAAGAGATTGTGACAGGAAACGACAGCGTCATGAAAACGAGACGGACTGTAAACGGAGAGAAGCAGAAATGCTCCTCCACCACCACATAATTACTATTCGGACAGTGATTCCGAGTAGGCCGTTCCTATCGAATCAATGTCCAAGGGTTTTGTTTTCTAATTTTGTTTCCCTTATCAAAAATCATAATGCTGTGTGACGAAGGTACCACTTGTCACGCTTGGGTCACAGATTTGCACAGAGACACAGTATGTTGTAGAAAAGAAAGGAACTTTATTCAACACACTGCACACAAACATTTGTCTCTTTTCAAAAGTTTAAACGTGCTCCTCCATGACAAGTCAGAGATGACAGTTTCCCCAGGAGGAGAGAATGTCTGAGAGAGAGATAAGAAGAAGCAAGCAATCAGTTGAACAAACTGAGAGAAGCCCATGCAGGCTTTTTAAGAAGGCGGAGTACTGCGCGAGAGCCATATTACGCGACAGAGCCGGAATGTGGAGGAATGTGAAAGTAATCTATTTATGTTTCTTAGGGGTTTTCCCAGGGGCGTCTGTAACTTCTGAGGATGCGATCAGTTTCGCAGGTCACAATATATATACATACACTATATATACATATATATATATATATATATATATATATATATATATATATAATATATATATATAATATATATATAAATGATATATATACACATATATATACATATACTCATATATATACATATACACATATATATATACACATGTATATATGTGTATATGTGTATATATATATATATGTATATATACACACACATATATATATATATATATACATACATATACAGTGGTGTGAAAAACTATTTGCCCCCTTCCTGATTTCTTATTCTTTTGCATGTTTGTCACACAAAATGTTTCTGATCATCAAACACCTTTAACCATTAGTCAAATATAACACAAGTAAACACAAAATGCAGTTTGTAAATGGTGGTTTTTATTATTTAGGGAGAAAAAAAAATCCAAACCTACATGGCCCTGTGTGAAAAAGTAATTGCCCCCTGAACCTAATAACTGGTTGGGCCACCCTTAGCAGCAATAACTGCAATCAAGCGTTTGCGATAACTTGCAATGAGTCTATTACAGCGCTCTGGGAGGAATTTTGGCCCATTCATCTTTGCAAAATTGTTGTAATTTAGCTTTATTTGAGGGTTTTCTAGCATGAACCGCCTTTTTAAGGTCATGCCATAGCATCTCAATTGGATTCAGGTCAGGACTTTGACTAGGCCACTCCAAAGTCTTCATTTTGTTTTTCTTCAGCCATTCAGAGGTGGATTTGCTGGTGTGTTTTGGGTCATTGTCCTGTTGCAGCACCCAAGATCGCTTCAGCTTGAGTTGACGAACAGATGGCCGGACATTCTCCTTCAGGATTTTTTGGTAGACAGTAGAATTCATGGTTCCATCTATCACAGCAAGCCTTCCAGGTCCTGAAGCAGCAAAACAACCCCAGACCATCACACTACCACCACCATATTTTACTGTTGATATGATGTTCTTTATCTGAAATGCTGTGTTCCTTTTACGCCAGATGTAACGGGACATTTGCCTTCCCAAAAGTTCAACTTTTGACTCATCAGTCCACAAGGTATTTTCCCAAAATTCTTGGCAATCATTGAGATGTTTCTTAGCAAAATTGAGACGAGCCTAATGTTCTTTTTGCTTAACAGTGGTTTGCGTCTTGGAAATCTGCCATGCAGGCCGTTTTTGCCCAGTCTCTTTCTTATGGTGGAGTCGTGAACACTGACCTTAATTGAGGCAAGTGAGGCCTGCAGTTCGTTAGACGATGTCCTGGGGTCTTTTGTGACCTCTCGGATGAGTCGTCTCTGCGCTCTTGGGGTAATTTTGGTCGGCCGGCCACTCCTGGGAAGGTTCACCACTGTTTCATGTTTTTGCCATTTGTGGATAATGGCTCTCACTGTGGTTCGCTGGAGTCCCAAAGCTTTAGAAATGGCTTTATAACCTTTACCAGACTGATAGATCTCAATTACTTCTGTTCTCATTTGTTCCTGAATTTCTTTGGATTTGGCATGATGTCTAGCTTTTGAGGTGCTTTTGGTCTATTCTCTGTGTCAGGCAGCTCCTATTTAAGTGATTTCTTGATTGAAACAGTGTGGCAGTAATCAGGCCTGGGGGTGGCTACGGAAATTGAACTCAGGTGTGATACACCACAGTTAGGTTATTTTTTAACAAGGGGGCAATTACTTTTTCACACAGGGCCATGTAGGTTTAGATTTTTTTTTCTCCCTAAATAATAAAAACCATCATTTAAAAACTGCATTTTGTGTTTACTTGTGTTATATTTGACTAATGGTTAAATGTGTTTGATGATCAGAAACATTTTGTGTGACAAACATGCAAAAGAATAAGAAAATCAGGAAGGGGGCAAATAGTTTTTCACACCACTGTATATATAATACACATATATATAATAATATATATATATAGTATATATATATATATATATATATATATTATGTATATATATATATATATATATATATACACACACATACACATATATATATACATATATACATACATATATATATACATATATACATACAGTGGTGTGAAAAACTATTTGCCCCCTTCCTGATTTCTTACTCTTTTGCATGTTTGTCACACAAAATGTTTCTGATCATCAAACACATTTAACCATTAGTCAAATATAACACAAGTAAACACAAAATGCAGTTTGTAAATGGTGGTTTTTATTATTTAGGGAGAAAAAAAAATCCAAACCTACATGGCCCTGTGTGAAAAAGTAATTGCCCCCTGAACCTAATAACTGGTTGGGCCACCCTTAGCAGCAATAACTGCAATCAAGCGTTTGCGATAACTTCCAATGAGTCTTTTACAGCGCTCTGGAGGAATTTTGGCCCACTCATCTTTGCAAAATTGTTGTAATTCAGCTTTATTTGAGCGTTTTCTAGCATGAACCGCCTTTTTAAGGTCATGCCATAGCATCTCAATTGGATTCAGGTCAGGACTTTGACTAGGCCACTCCAAAGTCTTCATTTTGTTTTTCTTCAGCCATTCAGAGGTGGATTTGCTGGTGTGTTTTGGGTCATTGTCCTGTTGCAGCACCCAAGATTGCTTCAGCTTGAGTTGACGAACAGATGGCCGGACATTCTCCTTCAGGATTTTTTGGTAGGCAGTAGAATTCATGGTTCCATCTATCACAGCAAGCCTTCCAGGTCCTGAAGCAGCAAAACAACCCCAGACATCACACTACCATCACCATATTTTACTGTTGGTATGATGTTCTTTTTCTGAAATGCTGTGTTCCTTTTACGCCAGATGTAACGGACATTTGCCTTCCAAAATGTTCAACTTTTGTCTCATCAGTCCACAAGGTATTTTCCCAAAAGTCTTGGCAATCATTGAGATGTTTCTTAGCAAAATTGAGACAAGCCCTAATGATCTTTTTGCTTAACAGTGGTTTGCGTCTTGGAAATCTGCCATGCAGGCCGTTTTTGCCCAGTCTCTTTCTTATAGTGGAGTCGTGAACACTGACCTTAACTGAGGCAAGTGAGGCCTGCAGTTCTTTAGACGTTGTCCTGGGTCTTTTGTGACCTCTCGGATGAGTCGTCTCTGCGCTCTTGGGGTAATTTTGGTCGGCCGGCCACTCCTGGGAAGGTTCACCACTGTTCCATGTTTTTGCCATTTGTGGATAATGGCTCTCACTGTGGTTCGCTGGAGTCCCAAAGCTTTAGAAATGGCTTTATAACCTTTACCAGACTGATAGATCTCAATTACTTCTGTTCTCATTTGTTCCTGAATTTCTTTGGATCTTGGCATGATGTCTAGCTTTTGAGGTGCTTGTGGTCTACTTCTCTGTGTCAGGCAGCTCCTATTTAAGTGATTTCTTGATTGAAACAGGTGTGGCAGTAATCAGGCCTGGGGGTGGCTACGGAAGTTGAACTCAGGTATTATACACCACAGTTAGGTTATTTTTTAACAAGGGGGCAATTACTTTTTCACACAGGGCCATGTAGGTTTGGATTTTTTTTCTCCCTAAATAATAAAAACCATCATTTAAAAACTGCATTTTGTGTTTACTTGTGTTATATTTGACTAATGGTTAAATGTGTTTGATGATCAGAAACATTTTGTGTGACAAACATGCAAAAGAATAAGAAATCAGGAAGGGGGCAAATAGTTTTTCACACCACTGTACATACATATATATATATATATATATACATACATACATATATATATATATATATACATACATATATATATATACAGTGATCCCTCGCTATATCGCGCTTCGCCTTTCGCTGCTTCACTCCATCGCGGATTTTATATGTAAGCATATTTAAATATATATCGCGGATTTTTCGCTGCTTCGCGGGTTTCTACGGATAATGGGTCTTTTAATTTCTGGTACATGCTTCCTCAGTTGGTTTGCCCAGTTGATTTCATACAAGGGACGCTATTGGCAGATGGCTGAGAAGCTACCCAACTTACTTTCTCTCTCTCTTGCGCTGACTTAGGGGGGTGTGAGCAGGGGGGCTGTTCGCACACCTAGACGATAGGGACGTTGCTACCTTCTGTGTGCAGCTGCTTCCTGAAGGACATGCTGCACGGTGCTTCGCATACTTAAAAGCTCAAAGGGCACGTATTGATTTTTCACTCTTTGTTTTTATCTGTCTCTCTCTCTCTCTCTCTCCCTCTCCCTGCTCCTGACGGAGGGGGTGTGAGCTGCCGCCTTCAACAGCTTTGTACCGGCAGTGCCTCGCATACTTAAGCCAAACAGCCCTATTGATTTTTTTTTTGACTGCTTGCTTTGTTCTCTCTCTCTCCTGACGCGCACTCCTTTGAAAAGGAAGATATGTTTGCATTCTTTTAATTGTGAGACAGAACTGTCATCTCTGTCTTGTCATGGAGCACAGTTTAAACTTTTGAAAAAGAGACAAATGTTTGTTTGCAGTGTTTGAATAACGTTCCTGTCACTCTACAACCTCCTGTGTTTCTGCGCAAATCTGTGACCCAAGCATGACAATATAAAAATAACCATATAAAAATATGGTTTCTACTTCGCGGGTGGCTCTGGAACGCAACCCCCGCGATGGAGGAGGGATTACTGTATATGTATATATATATGTATGTATATATGTATATATACAATACAATACAGTTTATTTTTGTATAGCCCAAAATCACACAGGAAGTGCCGCAATGGGCTTTAACAGGCCCTGCCTCTTGACAGCCCCCCAGCCTTGACTCTCTAAGAAGACAAGGAAAAACTCCCAAAAAAACCTTGTAGGGAAAAAATGGAAGAAACCTTGGGAAAGGCAGTTCAAAGAGAGAGCCCTTTCCAGGTAGGTTGGGCGTGCAGTGGGTATATGTATGTATATATGTATATATATATATATATTTATATATATATACAGTAATCCCTCCTCCATTGCGGGGGTTGCGTTCCAGAGCCACCCGCGAAATAAGAAAATCCGCGAAGTAGAAACCATATGTTTTTATGGTTATTTTTATATTGTCAAGCTTGGGTCACAGATTTGCGCAGAAACACAGGAGGTTGTAGAGAGACAGGAACGTTATTCAAACACTGCAAACAAACATTTGTCTCTTTTTCAAAAGTTTAAACTGTGCTCCATGACAAGACAGAGATGACAGTTCCGTCTCACAATTAAAAGAATGCAAACATATCTTCCTCTTCAAAGGAGCAAAGAAATCAATAGGGCTGTTTGGCTTTTAAGTATGCGAAGCACCGCGGCACAAAGCTGTTGAAGGCAGCAGCTCACACCCTCTCCGTCAGGAGCAGAGAAAGAGAGAGAGAGAGATAGAGAGAGACAGAGAAAAACAAACAATCAAAATCAATACGTGCCCTTCGTGCTTTTAAGTATGCGAAGCACCGTGAAGCATGTCGCTTCACGAAGCAGCTGCACAGAAGGTAGCAACGTGAAGATAATCTTTCAGCATTTTTAGACGAGCGTCCATATCGTCTAGGTGTGCGAACAGCCCCCCTGCTCAATCCCCCTACGTCAGGATCAGAGAAGTCAGCGCAAGAGAGAGAGAGAGAGAGAAAGTAAGTTGGGTAGCTTCTCAGCCATCTGCCAATAGCGTCCCTTGTATGAAATCAACTGGGCAAACCAACTGAGGAAGCAGTAAAAAGACCCATTGTCCGCAGAAATCTGCGAACCAGCAAAAAATCCGCGATATATATTTAAATATGCTTACATATAAAATCCGCGATAGAGTGAAGCCGCGAAAGGCGAAGCGCGATACAGCGAGGGATTACTGTACAGTAATCCCTCGCTACTTCGCGGTTCACTTTTCGCGGATTCACGACTTTGCGGATTTTATATGTAAGCATATCTAAATATATAACGCGGATTTTTCACTGCTTCGCGGGTTTCAGCTGACAATGGGTCTTTTTACTTGCTTCCTCAGTTGGTTTGCCCAGTTGATTTCATACAAGAGATGCTATTGGCGGATGGCTGAGAAGCTACCCAATCAGAGCACGCAGTTAAGTTACTGTGTGCTGCTGATTGGCTCAGCGACGGAGTGTTGCATTAACCAGGAAGTCTCATCTCTACTCATTCAGCATTAATGTGCTACTGCACAGAAGATGCAAATGATTGCAGAAAAGGTAAAAGTTTTGGATATGTTGAAGGAAGGGAACAGCTA
>NC_041410.2:60927895-60935395 GCF_900747795.2 Erpetoichthys calabaricus | reverse complement strand
ATATATATATATATATATATATATATATATATATATATATATATATACATATACACACATACACACATATATTAGGGGTGGGCGGTATGACCAAAATTCTATATCACGGTATTATTCTAAATTATCCCGGTTTCACGGTATTGGACGGTATTTTTTTCCCCCATGCATGAGTGAATGTTAACCACATTTTCCACTGCAATTACTGTAGACTGGCTAAGAATAACCTATTCCACCGTTATGAGAATTGTACATTGTACAAAAAAACATTTTAATGTGCACACAAGTATTAATACAGGTTTGCATGGGCCCATAAAGTGATAGTTTTCAAGGGGGTGACACTAATGAAGAAAAGGAATCACATTGCATGATAGTTGCAGTCAAAATATAGAAACTTTTTATTGAACAAATTTTGCAAAAACTTAAACTATGATTTTGACAACATATTTTCAACCATTGAAAGAGGCATTTAGACTTAGTAAAATATCCAGAGGTGCTTGTCAAAAGTTGTATTGCACTGAACAGGTCTTAGAAAAGTAATAAATAGTAAATATTTTTTGTGAACCAACTACACTTTGTTAATGTTAACCATCACTGTCCACTGACACATTAAAGTGACTTTTTCAACAACTTTACCATCAATAAACTGCATAATATTTAAACTAATAAATAATAACAATAAAATAAATAATAGTATTATTACTGATAGCTGCACTATTACTTCAAGACTTCAAGCCCAGGTGCATTACACAGTATTCACCAAATTAAAATAAAATAAAATAAAACAAGTGCAACTTTGTGATGACATCCTTACCAACAGTACCATCATCTAGGCAAACTGCATTAATATGGACCTTGCTTCAAGCTAAGCTATATACATAAATAATAAAACTGCAACTTGCATTTACTGTATAATGCTATTTGTGGTATAGCCCTATGGAAGTGCATTAGGGCCACGGTGAAGAAAAAAAAAAATACAGACAGAGGGAAGAAAAAAAACAAACTACCGGTATATGTCAAGAATAAAGTCGACATGCTGACTTTATTCTCAACATTTCCACTTTAATTTTGACACTTATGTCAAGATTAAAGTTGACATTTCCACTTTGTTCTCATAGTTTACTTCATAATTAAAGTAGAATGTCATAAACTAAACTTCATCCTAAAATCAATGTTTAATTTACTCGATTTTCTCAAACCCTGTCATAAGTTAATGCAGCATATTAAACGCTTTGTGTTGTGTTCCCCGACCCAGTTGTTAATCACTACGCTTCTTAAACTGACTTCCTCCGCACTAAGAGGAGGCAGCAATCACCGCACAGAATCCATTCATTTCATGGTATTCCTGCTCTCTAAAAATTTAGAATGCTAAGATAAATACTTGATATCATTTTCATGATGAAATGCATTAAAGCAGGTATTAAACAAGCACGGTAGTGAGGCGATAGTGCTGCTCCCTGGCAGTAAGGGATCCCCAGGTGTACATTCAGTGTAGAGACCTTTATGGCAGGTGTGACGAGGCTCCAAAAAACTGGATGTATGAATGGGTATTGCACAGGTTTAACTTAAATATTGTGTAAATGTTGGGTTTGTGATCTGGTGGTCAGAGACACGAACACAGAATTCAATGCATGTTCTTCTGAGCAGACTTTCTTTATTGCACGCGTGCTGTCTGCCTGATGTACCAAAACCCCAGTTCCTATCCTTCCTTTTACTTTCTCCACATAACCAATCAGCACACGAGAAATGTCTTTGTGAAATTGAAACTAGTTATAAACTTAGCCCAGGGAGTGTTCAGAACTTTAAAAATATCTTCGCTACACATGTTTAATTATGCCATCTATTCAGGGTTGTGCCCATCCCAGCAAACATTGTGTGCAAGGCAGGAGAAAATCCTGAACGAGTCGCCAGCACATCGCAGGGTGAATACGAGCAACACATACACTAGCAGGGTCAATATAGCATAACAAAATCCCACATCCTACATGACTTTGAAAGGAAACTGAAGCACGCCGAGTAAACCCACCAGAAAAAAATGCAAATTCAAAGCAGGGAACACCCAGGACCCTTTTGCTGCGAGGCAGCAGTGTAACCTCCATGATTAATACACGCTTTAATGCATTTCATCATGAAAATGATATCAAGTATTTATCTTAGCATTCTAAATGTTCTGAGAGCAGGAATATCATGAAGTGAATGTATTCTGTGCGGCGATCGCTGTGGGTGCCTCCTCAGTACAAGAGGAAGTCAGTTTAAGAAGCATGTACTTGATTTAACATGGCTCGGGGAACACTTAACACAAAGCATTTAATGTGCTATATAACTTATGACAGGGTTTGAGAAACTCTAGTAAATTAAATATTCATTTTACGATGTTCTACTTTAATGGCAAATTACAAGAATAAATTCAACATGTTGACTTTACTCTTGACATAAACGGCGAGAATAAAGTAGAAATGTCGAGAATAAAGTCAACATGTTGTCACACTATTACACAGTACCCAGGTACATTACACAGTATTGAAAACAAATAAAACAAGTACAACTTGGCTTGCAGCATTATCCAGTAGTATAGAAACAGTATTTACACATTTGAACATAATGGTCCACATCTGACCTTTTAAAACCAAAGCATCTCCAGATAACGGACGCGACTCCTTTTTTTCGGCAAAAGTTATTCTGTGTCATCATGTTCAACTTTATCGTCTGCTACAGCTTCAGTTTCAGTTTCGGAATGTTCTCTGTCCATTTTCAGAGTGCAATACCTACACTACCACTACCTATTAGCGGTGTACCAGTGAAAAAGAGCCCCCGTGCAACACCACTGTGATTAGCGGTGTAGCAGTTAAAAAGGTCATCACATGAACAGTTTCCCGTTCCGAACGTCGTTTAGGCAATTTAAACCGGTGTTGCGGTATAAAACAAATCCATATCATAACAAAAATAAAAAACGGTTTTCGGTAAGAACCGGTATACCGCCCAGCACTAATATATATATATATATATATATATATATATATATATATATATATATATATATATATATATATATATATATATATACTAGCAAAATACCCGCGCTTTGCAGCGGAGAAGAAGTGTGTTAAAGAGGTTATGAAAAAGTAAAGGAAACATTTTAAAAATAACGTAACATGATTGTCAATGTAATTGTGTTGTCATTGAGTGTTGCTGTCATATATATATACATATACACATATACACACACATATACACACATATACAGATATATTATATATACATATACACATATATTTTTTATATATATATATATATGTATATATATATATATATATATATACACATACATACATACATATACACACATAGATGCACTTACAATAACATAGAAATCAATATAAACAACATTAACATCATTATCATATGAGAATATGAAGTAATATATAAGAAGCACATTTCATATAAATATAAATTATTAAACAGTAAAATCTTCTTGTATAATTTGCTACTGTGGCTTTTCGTTGGTCTGTCCAGGATTTTAAATCACATGTAGCTTGCAAACCGTTTCACGTATTGACTTGAAATGTGGTACACATATAATACGTCACGTCTGCTATCCGCTTTATGGGTGATGAATGTATTACTCTTTTTATGTTTATTTTATTTTAGAATCAACTCCTATCTGCGCACACCAGGGCGGCCGTGGGCAGATGCGTATGGTGTATTCACTCCATGTTATCGTGCATTGCGCTGTCCCTGGTATTTTGATAAAAGAATTTGAACAATATATAAGAAGCGTATAAATTATTAAACAGTAAAACATTAACATTTAAGAAGTAAATTTACATTGAGTACTACTGCAGTGCCTTCGGGTATACCTCATTTTTTCTTTGCCCATTACATGCTTAAATGTATACATTTTTTGGTGTACCTACCCGAGAACACGCGACATATAACCGACCGTGGGAGAAGCATGGATTTTAAACACGCGTTGAGTTCATCTGCTGGTCTCCCTCGTGGAATAACTGGTAATGTTTGACTAAAATCTACAGCGAGTAAAACGACATTACCTCCTTTTTTTTTTTTACGATCTCTGAGATCTTGCTTTTTTCGGTTCAAGGCTTCATAAGCTCTTTTATGTTCAATGTTGTACTTAATAAGTACTAATTATCCCAAACCATCATCTTTGAATGTTGCAAGACTTTCGCCTTGTATGTAGATCGGGGTAATTACATTCATTGCATTCCTAGTCTGAATCACAATCTGATTGTATGGGTGGTTACCTGGCACTGTAGGGTTGCCACCCGTCCTTTAAAATACGGAATCGTGCCGCGTTTGAGAATGAAATTGCGCGTCCCGTTTTCAATCAATACTGGACGGGATTTATCCCGTATTTTTTTTATCATTTTTTTTTTAAAGCAGCGTCTCATGCAAATCATCCCACACGCATTTTATGAAGATGCCTCCTTTCCTACTTTTGATTGGGTAATACTTGATGTCATCGTTAGTTTGACTGGTGTTTTTAACTGTCCAGTGAGGAGGGCGTGTCTTTTAAGTACAGTGTGCAAAGTGTTGGCACTGAGATGTTGCGTCAGCGCCATAGTTGAAGCCCCTAACGTTGCGGTCAGCAAGTCGGCTAACATCCGCCATGTGCCGTCTTTCAGTTGCGAGAAGCACATCATAGAATGGTTGAAACTGTTGCCCCTAACGTTGCGCCACGGCGTGTGCTTCGTTTATACCTCGTGTCTTCTCATTAAACTTTTATCTCGCGAATATGTTATTGCAATCCGCAGCGGGAGCGTTTCTATTAACTTAATTTAAAGTTACGTTTTACACCGTGCTTTGTTTCCCTTATGAACATGCTTGTATGCTTAACTCGCTCCGTTCTCAATTGTTTAATTAATTTTTTGCTCTTCGCTGTTTGCGGCTGTTCCTCCATTTCCCCCTACTTCATTCTTTTATCTCGCGAATATGTTATTGCAATCCTTAACGGGAGCGTTTCAATAAACTGATTGAAAATAGTTTTGCATTTACCTTTTTAGTAAAAGGCGAGCTTTTAACCCTGAGAAATCACCCCGTAAATGCACACGTTTAATTGGACATGTGTTAATATGTATGGTTACACAGTATTAAAAGACAGTGAACAACGTCAGTTACCTTTCTTCCCGCGTTTGATAAAAGGTGAGCTTTTAAGCCTCAGAAATCACCCCGTAAATGCACACGTTTAATTGCACGTGTTAATATGTATGCTCACACAGTATTAAAAGACAGTCAAAAATTAACTTCATTTACCTTCGTTCCCGCGTGTGACTCGTGCTGTAAATGTCTTCCTTGTTTTTAGTTCACGTGATTACGTAGGAGGCGTGATGACACGATACGTGACTCCGCCTCCTCCATTACAGTGTATGGACAAAAAATATGTTCCAGTTATGACCATTACGCTTTGAATTTCGAAATGAAACCTGCCTAACTTTTGTAAGTAAGCTGTAAGGAATGAGCCTGCCAAATTTCAGCCTTCCACCTACACGGGAAGTTGGAGAATTAGTGATGAGTGAGTCAGTGAGTGAGTGAGTCAGTCAGTGAGGGCTTTGCCTTTTATTAGTATAGATACATACAGTGGAACCTCTAGATACGAGTTTAATTCGTTCCAGCACTGAGCTTGTATAGCGAATTTCTCGTATCTAGAACAAACTTCCCCATTGAAAATACTGGAAATCCAGTTAATCCGTTCCGCACCCCAAATATATTAACATAAAAATCAATTTTCCTAACAAATAACACTGATAAATTATATTTACTGTAGTCTACCTTTAATAAATAACACTGGTAAATAATATAACTGATTATTAAAAGAATCAAAACAGGTGTCCAAAGTGCAGTAGAGCATTCAATAAATCTTTAAATAAATAATCCTTAAAACAGTTGTGAAGTGGAGGTTTAAAATACACAAGAATAACAATCCTTTAACACGAGGTTAAAACGTCAAAAGGATGCAGTCTTTAAAAAACAGATGACAATCCCCGGTGCTTCTTCTCTGTTAGCGTCTCACCTGCGGACTCTGCAACAGGCGAGACACTCTTAATGCAGCTGACCTTCTCTACACCGTCCTGCTTCAGCTGTTTGGCTCGCCTGTTCAGCTCACTGTTCAGCTACACGCGAGCCTGCACTCGCTCGCTCTTCAGCACCGACTTCCTGCTGGCTGCCTAGCTTCCTGCCTGCCTGCCTGCCTGCCTGAACCTCCGTTCTCTCTCCTCTCTTTTCTTTTACTTCTTCTCCCCCTTAACCGGCTCGCGCTTCTCTATATATGCGGGGAGGACATGGCAGCTGCAGCCCATCAGCCACAGGAACAATCATGGATGTGGGCAGTTTCCCACCTGTGCACTTAAGTGAGAAACGCAGACACCGCAGATCGCGGCTCGCAACTGCTACCACGCCCCCTCGCTAAGCCGTGAGCTATACCCACAGCCTGGCTCGTGGCTCGTTACGCGAGCCAATGCTCGCATTTAGATCTGAATTTTTCGCTCATACTTTCCTCGTATTTTGAATTTCTCGTATACAGAGGTGATCGTATCTCAAGGTTCCACTGTATATATATATTATATAGCAAAATACCCGCGCTTCGCAGCGGAGAAGTAGTGTGTTAAAGAGGTTATGAAAAAGTAAAGGAAACATTTTAAAAATAACGTAACATGATTGTCAATGTAATTGTGTTGTCATTGTTATGAGTGTTGCTGTCATATATATATACATACATATACACATATATTATATATATATGTATATATATATATATGTATTATATATATATATATATATATATATACATATATATACACATATATTATATATATATATATATACACACATATTATATAATAATAATAAATAATAATTCATTACATTTATATATACAGGTACTTGTCGACTTACGACCGCGATTGGTTCCGACTGACTGGTTGTAAGTTGATCTGGACGTAAGTCGGCCTATGTTAATTTAAGGTAAGAATATTAGACTGGGTAATAATATTGTAATCATCTTAAAGTAATATTTTATCAACATTTTCTTACTTTCTAAGACAAACACAGCATACTACAGTACAATTTGTTTAATATGTGGAAAACGTACAAAACAAGAAATACTGTACTGTACATTTAATTCCTGGCACCACTGGTGCTTGGCTGCGGGTTGTCGATATCGCCTTCATCAGATCAGGCGAGGCTGCGGACGGGGTGATGGGAGGAGTTGCTCTTTTCATAAACATAGTGAGCTTCGTCTGAATTGTTTGTTTTTTTTTCTCTTCATAAATTTCGCAATAAGGACGAAATGTGTTGCGTGCCATCCGTTCAATCCTCGCAAATCGTTCAATATTTGGGTCCATTTTTTCAAAATGAGCGAGGAGTTTATTCAGTAGAGATAAATCTTCTGACAATCCCTTTGTGGTGAACATTCTTTGTGGCACCTCCTCCTCTTCGTCTTACTCCAATTCTCTTGTTTCTTCTTCCAATTCTATCAGCTCTTCATTC
>NC_041410.2:60882895-60922895 GCF_900747795.2 Erpetoichthys calabaricus | reverse complement strand
ACTCATCAGTCCAGAGCACCTGCTGATGTTTTTCTGCACCCCAGTTCCTATGTTTTCGTGCATACTTGAGTCGCTTGGCCTTGTTTCCACGTCGGAGGTATGGCTTTTTGGCTGCAACTCTTCCATGAAGACCACTTCTGGCCAGACTTCTCCGGACAGTAGATGGGTGTACCTGGGTCCCACTGGTTTCTGCCAGTTCTGAGCTGATGGCACTGCTGGACATCTTCCGATTTCGAAGGGTAATAAGCTTGATGTGTCTTTCATCTGTTGCACTAAGTTTCCTTGGCCGACCACTGCGTCTACGATCCTCAACGTTGCCCGTTTCTTTGTGCTTCTTCAAAAGAGCTTGAACAGCACATCTTGAAACCCCAGTCTGCTTTGAAATCTTTGTCTGGGAGAGACTTTGCTGATGCAGTATAACTACCTTGTGTCTTGTTGCTGTGTTCAATCTTGCCATGACATGAAACTGTCTTCCACAACCTCACCTTGGTAGCAGAGTATGTCTGTTCCTCACCCAGTTTTAAGCCTCCTACACAGCTGTTTCTGTTTCAGTTAATGACTGTGTTTCAACCTACGTGTGACATTGATGATCATTAGCACCTGTCTGGTATAATTGGTTGATCATACACCTGACTATAATCCTACAAAATCCCTGACTTTGTGCAAGTGTACCTATAAGAATTGATGCTGGTTTGAAGGCAAAAGGTAGTAACACCAAATATTGATTTGATTTAGATTTTTCTTTTGTTCGCTCACTTTGCATTTTGTAAATTAATAACAATAAACAATCATTATTTCAATTTCTGAAAGCATTCTTTGTTTACGGCATTTTTTCACACCTGCCTAAAACTTTTGCACAGTACTGTATATACATACATACATATATATACACTGTATATATGTATATAGGTGTATTTTTCTTGGCCTGCCAGGCCTGAGTTGAACAGCAACTGTGCCTGTGGCCTTCCATTTCCTGATTACATTCCTTACAGTTGAAACTGACAGTTTAAACCCCTGAGATAGCTTTTTGTAGCCTTTCCCTAAACCATGATACTAAACCATCTTTGTTTGCAGATCTTTTGAGAGTTGCTTTGAGGATCCCATGCTGTCACTCTTCAGAGGAGAGTCAAAGGGAAGCACAACATACAATTGACCACCTTAAATACCTTTTCTTGTGATTGGACACACCTGTCTATGAAGTTCAAGACTTAACAAGCTAATCCAACCAATTTGGTGTTGCAAGTAATCAGTATTGAGCAGTTACATGCATTCAAATCACCAAAATTACAAGGGTATCCAAATTTTTGCACGGCCAGTTTTTCACATTTGATTTAATTTCATACAACTAAATACTGCTTCACTAAAAATCTTTGTTCGGAAAACACCCCAGTACTCAGATGTTCCTAGGAAATGAAAGACATACCACTGTTATCTTTTTTTTTTTTTTGTTAAAAGCAGAGTAAATTATTATTATGCAGGCTGAGAGGGGTTCCCAAACTTTTTCATATGACTGTATATACATATACATACATATATATATATATATATATATATATATATACACACAATATATATTATATATATGCATTTTCCATATGAAATTATGTCCTAAAGTTAAGTGTTTTCTATACATTTTAAAAATAGCACATTCAGCCATGGTATTTTACAATGAAAGCTATGGGGCAAGAGGCTCCAACAGAAAAAAAAAACCATAAAAGCATATCAAATGCATCATCTTTGAGTTTATAAGAAAATATGCCTTCTGTATTTTAAATCCATGTTTATGACAAACAAAAAGCATCTGGAAATAGTAATGTTATGACATATCCCTTGCACTATTTTTCTTAAGGGAACAACACATTTTTATTCACTTGGGTGAGTTCTCAAATAAATACAAAAGCAAATTAAAAATCCAACCACGTTGCATTAACAGTGATTTTACCAACGGAGAGGAAACCTCACCACAGGGTGGGGGATGCAAGTTTATTGCGGAAGAAGACAGGGCTTAGGCAGTGCACAAAACTGGTCATCTTTTAAAATGAATGAATTTGATAATATTGGTGTTTTTGCTCAGAAATGACATGTATGAGCTATTTTATAATGTGTGTGTAATCGGAAGATGCACATCAATACTCGATGTCTGTCTTGGCCTTTAAAAATGGATGTATTTCATACGTTTTTTTATGCTTTTTTATCCTTCATTGGCATCCCATGCCCAATAGGGTTCATTATAAAATGCCAGGACTGGCTATGTATTTTTCTTTAATTCATAGAGAACACTTAACTTTAGAATACAAATGCAAATATATATATACCATGCTTGTGAAGAAATAACTATGACTTGAAAAATATCAAACCTATCCTTAAACACTGTTAACTGCACTTTTGTTAACACACTACATGTCTTATGACTGGAGAGATTTGCTTTGACACATTATAAGGTGAGACACTGGCCAATGAGGACTTTTTGAAACATTACATACATTTTATTTTGGATTGATGTGTAGACTGAAACATTACAAGGTGAGACACTGGCCAATGTGGACATTTTGAAACATTAAATACATTTTATTTTGGATTGATGTGTAGACTGATATGTATGAGGCTGGTACTCCATCCAAGGTTAGATCCAGTCTTTTGTCGAATGTAGCCGGGATAGGTACTAACTCCAAGCGACCATGAACTGGATCTGATGGTTAGAAAATGGGTGCCTGGTTGAACAATTGTTGCTATGTTCATAATAATCCTAAAATAAATTTGAACACTCTGTTTCAGTATCATGGTTGTGTATGGTAATGCATGAAAATGTGAATACTCTTGCCACTCACTCAACTGACTTTGACTAGTCACATCTTTAACACACTTTCAAGGCAAGCATGGATATTGTATTTGTATTTATGAACTAATTCTATAATGGTAGAGTCAATCATGAAAGTTTTCTTTGCCTTGAAAGCACAGCATGATTTTCCTGCTTTATTAAGTTACACTACGCAGAAACCACAATACTACAATTCAACCCCTTAATATAATTATTTTTATCAATATAAAGTTAAACAAATAACTTCATAATATTTAGAAATCAAAGAAGCTCCTATTATAATTCCCCATGTTTTCTTAGCCTAAAGGTTAATCAGTTATTATAATCAAGTCATTCTTGTTTGGCTTGTCTCTGACAACTGCCTATTAGGAAATTATAATCATATAACAATTCTATAAAACCTAAAACAAAAAAAGCATGGCTTGAACATCACTCACATCAGTGAAGACAAAATGCTATAGTGGAGTAGACAGAAAACTCACTAAGGAAATCTGCAAATAAGTTCTTCTTTAAGAAGGCATCCAAATGATACAACTACACCAACATCAAAATGTTTACAGGGCCACTGAAGAGGCCAGTCATGGATTAGAAGATGATGTTGCCTGGCAAATCTTCTCACTGGTACCTCTTTCGAAGAGATCACTGGCAGTGTAACAATGTCAATGGTGTCCACTACTTTTCCAGCAGAGGGATTTCTGTAAAAAAAGAACAGCATGCTTATTCTCCAAATTAAATTTCACCACTACTACAGTTTAACCCAGGGGTTCTCAATGTCGGTCCTGGGGCCCACTGTGGCTTCAGGTTTTTGTTCCAACCAGATTCCTAATCATTGACAACATCTGATAACACTGAGCTCAATTAATTAGCAGACATTTTTTTTCTCTTCACATATTCTTCATTAAGAAAGCACCGCAGCATGTTTTACATTTATAAGACATTTAGGAATATATCTGCTTTTGCTAGAGATTTAAATGCTTAACAACCTTTTGTTGATTTCATTCTATTTTGCTCTTTCTCTGTGCAGTTTGCTCCCTTCATTGTATCCTAATAATGACAACCAGTGGAGCAGCCAGCCAGGCAAACCAACAAGGCTGCAACTACTTCAGCGTTAGACCCACTAATTAGAAAATAATGAATTAATTAAACAATTAGAACACTCTGCAAAAACCAATGAAAATCAAGATGAAAATATTGTTAAAAAGAAAACAAAATACATTATTCCAATATAACTGCTTGGTACATTTTAATATACCAAACTTAGTGTTCTAATTTCTACATTTTTCCCAAAACACAGAATTTGACAAATAGCAGTTCACTTAATTAGCCCAGGAGTCCAATTAAAAATAGAAGCTGGTTGGAACAAAAACCTGCAGCCACAGTGGGCTCCCAGGACCAACACTGAGAACCTTTGGTTTAACCTCTTTATGGAAGTTTACACATTTGGGATAGCAAAATAATATTTAAGTACAAGACTTATTTCTATACTAGTTCACACAATGTGTATTTCACACACCCCCTACCCACAACTGATGTCTATTTTAATCATCCAATTCATTTGCTTCCTTTAGTACTTAGTTTTAATACTGTAACTATTTTGTACATCTCACTAAACATTTTATCTTTTTACAGTATATCTTGCTCTTTAGATTTCAAATGATGTCTTAGGCCAGGTTTATACTTCACACGACGCGACACATGCTCCAGCGGACACTCCTGCTACGCAAGCGTATTACTGTTTATACTTGCGCGCGTACTTTACATAAATCTGGAAGAATCCACCAGGTGGCAGTGCGAGATATTATCACTGTGAGAACAGGTTCGGCTTCGATGTTGTGAATTGCCTGGAACACCCATTAAATTCCGATGACACCTTACCGCAATATCTCTGAAAAGGATGTTTAATGATTAAATCCATCAATCCAGGGATGTATCCATTCCAGCAAGCATTGGGCACGAGGCAGAAACAATCCCTGGACGGGGCATCATCTCAACGCAAGGTGAATACAAGCACACACATACACTGGAGTCATTTTAGCGGCACCAAATCTGCATATCTTTGGAAGGAAACCGGAGCAAACTGTGGAAACCCAGCAGGAAAACATGTAAACTCTAGGCAGGGAATACCAGCGACATGACTCCCTGTGAGGCAGCAGTGCTACCGCTCCACCACAGTGTCACCCTCATGTCTGTAATTATTAACAGTATCCATCCATCCATTTTCCAACCCGCTGAATCCGAACACAGGGTCACGGGGGTCTGCTGGAGCCAATCCCAGCCAACACAGGGCACAAGGCAGGAAACAATCCTGGGCAGGGTGCCAACCCACCGCAGGACACACACAAACACACCCACACACCAAGCACACACTAGGGCCAATTTAGAATCGCCAATCCACCTAACCTGCATGTCTTTGGACTGTGGGAGGAAACCGGAGCGCCCGGAGGAAACCCACGCAGACACGGGGAGAACATGCAAACTCCACGCAGGGAGGACCCGGGAATCGAACCCAGGTCCCCAGATCTCCCAACTGCGAGGCAGCAGCGCTACCCACTGCGCGAACCGTGCCGCCCTTATTAACAGTATTCATTATTTAAACGAAATTAACGATTTATGTGTAAAATGCAACATACATACTTTAATGCATTTCATCATGAAAGTGATATCAAGTACAATCTAAGGATTCTAAATGTGCAGAGAATTGGAATATCATACATTTAATGTGTTCTGTGTGGTGATCTATTGCTGTTTGCAGCTGCTGTCAGGTCAGGAGGAAGCCCCAGGAAAAAAAAGACGGCACAAAAGATGGTATGTGAGACTTTAAAATGTATTGTGTCATTACAATTGGGAATATGCGACTCTTGAATATAAAAGCGCCACAAATGCATCTGTATGTCGGCATTTTGCTTCACCACATCGAACCATTCATCAAATATCGCAGCAGGCACATTGATCCCGTAGGATCCACATAGAGGCTTTCTGTCACGTGTAGATAGTAAACAGAGACTCTGACTTCACATTTCAACTTTTATCACACTGCGCCCCCCCCAACTTTTTGCTGGTACTGCAACACGCACACGCGTCACGTTAATTTCTGAGGACCTGCTCAGTGGACGCATCAGATGAACGCTGGGAACACGTGGCAGCCATGATGCGTGCGCATCCGCATTCTGAGCGTGAAGTATAAATGAGCCCTTATCCTTGACATTAAGGTGTGTGTCTCACTCCCGTGGTCTAACCAGACTGTCTCAATCTCTCAGACTTTTAAGTGCCACATAACAATTTCACTCCTTTTCTTCTCTCACCCATGAAATCCAAATCTTCACACTCTTTCTTTTAAACTACTATAGAAACTACCATACAATTCAAAACAGATGTCACAGACTACCTGCTGACCTATTATATAACAGTTATGCTTCTTTTCCCTGTTATGTTCATATACATGTGATATAATTTGGATTCATAGTTAAATTAGTTACTCTGTATCCATTGAGACTTACACAAGCTTTTAGACCAAAGTTGCCATTTTCTGTCTTAAAAATATCCAACCTAAATGAACGATGCATGTTTCATTACCTCATTTCATACATTGATCATATACGACTGTTAGACTTTTTATTATTTTCATGCACACAGAGCTACCTACAATAAACACAAAAATTGTACAGTGCAATTTATAATATGAATAAGGGTACAAACTGCACCAAAAAAAGTAGGCTTTTTAAATTACCACTAGGCAGCGAACATATAAAGACACTTACTGACACTTAATCAGCATAGGACATAAATACTTAAACTCATTATTTAGACATCTGATTGAAAGATACTGGAAGAATAAAAAATATTGTGCAGACTTTATTACAGTAACACAAGTCACGTTTTCTAATATGCCAGAATACTTTGCAGTTTACTTTAGATTTATGCTGCCAGGCTGATATCCAAATTTCAAATGTACCCAAATGAATATTACAATTTATTATTCATAATTTAACTGGAAGTTTTAAGCTTTGTTTTAAGAAGAGAAAGCAGGCTAATACCATGGATCATTAAAAAAAAAGTCCCAAAAATCCACTTTTTAAATTTGGCCTCTTCACAGCTGCATTTTAGTTCTGCTTCTAATAAATTATACATGCAAAGAACCAACATATTCTTCATGAATTTACAATTGTTATTAATCTCTACCTTTCTTGTTTGGTTTTTCCATGGTGGTGTTTTCTACCACCACCACCACCACCACCTGAACAAAGCATTGTGCAGTGGGTTGTGATGTTGGAATAAAAGTTCATACTCCAATTGTCGACGAAACCCACTGCATTGAATATTTTGAGACAAAGTATAAAAAACAATAAGGAACTACATAAGTCATTCATGTTTGGTAGAATGCCCAGTTTGGACTGAATGTTTCTTGTTTTGACCTTGAAACCGCTACTGATTTTGTTTTCCAGCCTCTCTGCCCCTGGAGTTTTTTTTCTGTCCTCCCTGGCCATCAGACCTTAGTATCGACTGTATAGAACTTTCTATGAAATACGTTTTCTTTGGCATATTATTGTAAAACTCTTACTCTCTTTGTAAAAAATTGTGCAAAAGTAATAAATGTTATTATATATGTTTGCCACGTTACATAATTATGTCTGCAAATGGATTCAGCACCGAGTTTAGAAAGTGCACTACCTGTATATAAAAATTAAATGAAGCACCGGTTTGTTAAACATCCATCCATCCATCATCCAACCCACTGAATCCGAACACAGGGTCACGGGGGTCTGCTGGAGCCAATCCCAGCCAACACAGGGCACAAGGCAGGAACCAATCCCAGGTAGGGTGCCAACCCACCGCAGTTTGTTAAACATGTGAATGCTTAATTTTAAACACTGGATTGGATTTGTAATTATTCCTCCAAATGCAAGGACCTTTCTTATATTTAAAAAATCTATTGGTGGAAATATACATTGTCTTTAAGGTTTGACTATACATATACTGCACTTTTCGGGATGTTATTTTTTGTTCTAAAGTTATCACAGGTATACAAGTACCACACTCTGATCCTGCAAACTATGGTATCTAAAAACAGGTTGAATTAGAAGGTTCTGTCTTACTCTAACAATGGTTATTCTAACCTTTGTTTTCAAAAAATGAAACATCACTAGCTTGAAACGTAATCTTATGAAAATTGTCTAGTACTATAACTACTTTCATTCCTTTCATTTACAAACTTTACGTTTCTCGTAATTTCACCCACCTTGACTCAGTGAGAATCTTCAGAGACTCCACTGCAAATTCATCTGTGCCGAAAAACATGACTCTCCAAGGAGGTGCCTTCCTGATTTTATTTTCGTTAGCGGAGTTTACAACCCTGAGAAAGTCCGAAATGTCCCTCGAGTGCGGCAACACGTAAGAAACTGTTCTTGTTAAGAAAGTACTTCGACTTAAACGTAAAATGCGCAATTTCACGCAAAGGCACTGAAAATGCAGCAACATTTTTTTTGCAATAGGTGGCGATTTTTGAGGAATTTGTCCACTAGTCCTTTACATCAAATATGTTATGACACTCGCAAAACTTTCATTTTCACAGTTTTAGCGCACAATGCGTCATTTAATATTAAGTAAAATATGACTGCCGCTGCTAATAATACGATTTTAGTTCTACATGATAAGGCCAGACGTATCTACATCAGGAGTTTTCACGAGCTTTGATTAGAACGGGATACTTGTTCTACACAAAATGAAATCCGCGGAAACAAAAAGTCAAAGTCACCAGTTCCGGACTGCTGCTTCATGGTCAAACCTTAATAAAAGAAAAAAGAAATTGTATACATGGCCACACCACAGTTAGTATTCAAGACAGTAAGCGTTTTACTGGGTTTTTGGTGTACCTGAAAACGGCACGGACGGCTAGTACCCTTTTCTATTATCGTGCCGCAAATCGGATTTTCGTTTTTAAGATTAGGCACCCAAAGGGGACATTAACATTAGGGACCTATAGGCAACTATGCGCCACCATAGACATAGAATTACTAGACGCCTTATGACCAGCAGCATCGTACGTCAACGTCGCCGCCATATTACGAGTGGCACTGCTGTGGAGTGAAGTAATGGATAAAGATGCCTCACGAATGTGCTGCTTGGGATTGTACAAACCGCTGTACGCTCCAAACCAGATCACAGGGATTACATTTCATAGGTAAAGCTGAACAATTGTTTTGGTTATATTTGGCCATTTGAAAATCCCACATTATAATCTTAACTTTAGCTATGCCAGGATAAGCTAGCAAAGCTACGCATTTATGTGCTCAAGTGAGCCTCCAAACAACTTTTTGGCTAAACGTATTTAGTCACTAACTATGTAGATTGTTGTTAGGTGTTAACATTTCTCAAACTTTGAGGGTTTTCCAAAGAAATTCACCTCAGGAAGCAGTGGGAGGTAGCCCTTAGACAGGATTTTGAGAAAGCTGTCCTGTGATGTGTGCAGTGCTAGTTTGGTAACAGATGCTGTACCGGCATCATATGATCAAAGCTACCACTTGCTCACATTAAAAAAACAAAGGAAGTTTGATGATTCCTTCTGAGGGTACAGTTCAGGTGGTCAAAGTAGCTGAGTGTGTTATCCAACAGTCGACATTAGGGCAAACTGTCAGTGTATCTTTGATCAGTCAGTTTTTTCGGGCGGAGATTGGTTCAGATGATGTGTTTTTTCTCACGGAACACATTGGGGAAACACAGTTTGAAACTGACAACCATTATTTTATGCTCATGTCTTTAGTTGTGTCTGTCTTACACAAACTAAGGCTGCACCATATTGCCAGACTGAATACTCTCAAATTACAGAGTGGCAACACACAGAAAAAGCTATGTAAGACAGTTCTGTTTCAAGGATTTTAGATCCTATCCTGTATATATTTAAGTAACCACATTGTGTGTGTGCGCGCATGTGTGTGTGAGAGAGAGAGATTGAGAGAGGAATGAGTGAAATGTTTTCAGAAATTATTAAGCCAATTTGTATACAATAAAATTGTTTACTTTTGTCATTGAGTGTATCATTTCACTGTTAAAGGAAAGACAAACAAAGATAACTGGCAGTAACAACACAAAATTCAAAATTGGTATGCCAATTTGAAAAGATACGTTTTGAGGGTAGTTTTAAAATGTGTTATTGAATCGAGTTGACGTATATGAGAGGGAAGAGAATTCCAGAGTTGAGGAGCACTATGAGAGACACTCGAGCTCCCATAGAACAGAGTTTGATGTGCGGTACAGAAAGTCGAGCTGCAGATGAGGATCTGAGTGAGTGAGAGGAGTGTAAGAGTGTAGGAGATCAGTGAGGTTGTGGAGAGCTTTAAATGTTAAGAGCAGTATTTTGTATTGTATTCTGTAGTTAACAGGGAGCCAGTGAAGTTGAGAGAGAAAAAGATGTAATATGTTCAGTGGATTTAGAACAGCAGGTTATTATCCTGGCAGCAGAATTTTGAAGAAGTTGCAAGCGATGGATAAGTTTTGTGGGATGCCAGATTGAATAGCATTACAGTAATCTATACTATCTATCTATCTATATATAACAAATACTTCAGTACTGTGTTGCATAAGAACAGGACAAAGTCTAGAAATGTTTCAGAGATGGAAGAAGGCAGTCCGAGAAATGTTACTTATATGGGAGGAATTATTTAATAATATTTATTATTATTATTATTTAATAATTGTCATTATTAGTGTATAAATGGATATAAATAATTGCATGTAAATGATTCACCAAAATCTGTTGTATGTAAACGATACTGTTTTAAATGTTATTGTTTTTTCATCAGAAAACCCGGTTTCCACATTTACCTGTATCAGTTTAAATGGCAACATAGGGCAATAGGGCGGATGCACTGATGTATCGTGTTGACTGGGCAACACAGTGAATGTGGCGTCTATCTATATAGGTCTATGTGCTCCACCCCCACTAACTTTAAGGTTAGTATTTGTGGTTGGGGTAGGTCAGTCTAATTTAAACTCCAAAAATTAAGCAACCGGTGTGGCGGCCCCACCAATTTGCGTGACGATAACAGTGTCATCAGTTTAGTACACAAGTACCAAGTTATATTTTATATTATATGCATACACACCATACCGCCCACATCATAATGAAGTACGTGCTAAATTAACAGGGCACTCTAAACTGAAAAAAGAGAACTTTAAAATCGTCTCCGAACGTAACTTTTGGCCAATGTGTTGAAGATAGAACTAGAGTTCTACTTTCTGTACTTTTTAATTCTAGTTATGATTCTTCAAATTAACTGACAAGTAAGCCTGTGATTTAAGAAGCCTATAAAAGAAGTGTTACAATAATGAATTTTGCTTAAAAATAAATGAATAAATAAATTAAAACACTGTTTTAGTTGTGCAATATGTATAACCTGGACAATGTGATGAAAAATGATGACTACAGATTAAGTCTATGTCAAGTCAATTCAAATTCATTGCCATGTACAATTGTACAATGAAATTCTTTCTTGCATGTCTCTTCAAAACAGTTTATAAAAATACAATATAAAAAGTAAATAATTACATAAAGTTCACATGGCATGCAAGATATACTGTATATGTGTACTTATTAATGAGTACTCAGCAACCTTAACAACCAATGGGTACAAAGTATCACTAAATGTACTGAAGTAAGTGCAGATGGCCCCATCCCATCTACCTTAAGGATGAGTGAATAAAGTGGCAGTGAATGATGCATAAGATCTTAAATGATCCTGCTTGTCTCTTTAAGATACTGAGTGTTATATCTGTCCTGAATATAAGGTTAGTTGGGTGCCAGTAAAAATCTGTGCTACCTTTATCACCCTCTGTGGTACCAATTTTGAACTGAAAAGGTGCTGTACCAGGATGTAATGCAGCCAATAAGGATTAACTTCACTGTGCACCTGTAGATGTTTATGAGAACAGATGGAGAAATGCAAGCTGCCTTCAAACATCTAAGGATGTAGAGGCACTGCTGAGCCTTTTTGACAGAAGTTCACCAGTTATGATTGTTCCAAGAAATTCAGAGCTGCTCACCATTTCAACAGCATCCCCTCCAATGCAGAAGACTGTGTGGTGTGTTTTCTAAAGTCAATGACTTGCCCCTGACATTAAGAGTGAGATTGTTGTCCTGGCACCACCGAGTCAGCAGATGATCAGGCCTATGATAATGGTGTCATTAGAAAATTTAATGATGGAGTTGTTAGTGTTTCTGACCATACAGGCAGAAACAGAGAACAAAAAAGTACAGACAGAGACTTGGCACAAAACCCTGTGGTATACCTGTGCTTAAGATCAGTGTGGAGGGCATGATGTTGCCAATTTGTATATGCTAAGGTCTGGTTGTTAAGGAATCTAATATCCAGTTGCAGAGGTTGATAGCAAGTCCTAAATGAGTAGTTTGGAGGTATAACAGTGTTAAATGGTTCTCTCTCTCTCTCTCTCTCTCTCTGCATGTAATTTGAAGGAGCCACAATTCATTTCTACTTATTAAACAAAGTACTTTATTACCTTAATGATGTAATGAGTTACAAAAGATCAGCGGAAGATGGTGAAAATAACCTGAGTACTGACTGTGGTTAAAGGTTCGAGACAACAGCAGGCAGACACCAATTTGAACAAACAGAAATCTTTTTATTTCTTTCTCTTCTTAGTAAGCAGAGGTCTGAACAGAGCCTGTCAGCTAATCACTGACAGTATCACGTCACAGGCCCTGCTCGGTCTTACAGCAGGCTTTTTATTTCCTCTCAAACACGTACACAAAGCTTTTATAGTTGCAGCTTAACAAGCAACCCTTACTTACAAGTGGAGTAGCTTCTTCTTTCACTAACTAGGACAGGGCGCGGTCCCCCAAAAGCTGACCCACCCTTTATTTATTTCTTTTATTCATCTTGTGGCTACTTTATATATTTAGGCTCTAATGCTTAATAACCTTAACTTTCCTTCATCACAATCTTAATGCATTCATATGGTTAACGCACAGAACTCTTATACTTGCAAATACATATACATATACATTTTCTTAGCATAATATATTTTTTATCCACTCAAATGCACACAGATAGTAATCATCAAGGCGTTTTAGACTTGTTTATCCAATGTGGCACCCGGCTGGTGTTCCTACCTGGACGGGATGCCCAGAAGGACCGGAGGAGGGCTTGTGCCACCTCCAGAACACGAGGGGGCGTCCGCCCTGGTTGCTTTGGGGGCCACGGTTACAGAGCATGGAAGCTCAACCCTGTAGGGGCCCGTGGTCACCGCCAGGGGGCGTCCTGATGCCTTGGGAGCCCTGGACCTCAGTACTTCCGCCACACCCGGAAGTACTGGGGGAAGAGGATTGGGGACACCTGGAGGACTTCCGGATATAGGGGTGTGGCTACAGAATCCCTCAGGAAGCACCTGGAGTCCTTCCGGGGTGTATAAAAGGGGCCGCCTCCCTCCAGTCAGGGGCAAGAGTCGGGTGGAAGAAGGGCGAAGCTTGGTGGAGAGGAGTGGAGGCGGACCAGAGACTAAAAGGCATTGTGAGTGTGGCCAAGGACTTAAGGGGTGATTGGTGCTGAGGCACTGGGATTGTGTACTTCTATTGTATATAATAGTTGTAAATAAACGTGTGCGGTGAAGAAACATCATGTCTACCTGTCTGTGTCCGGGCTGTTCCTCACACCAAATACAAATATTCATTGCACTAAGGCGTAGTCCCAAAATCTTCTTCCTCTCCCTTGGACTAGGTTAAAAGCCCTCAGCCCAAGATTCTTTGTTCAACTTTTATTTCATACATCGATTCAAATTTTTATTATTCCACATGACAAAGCTGAACTGAAACATAATTTTGGAAAACATTCCTTCAGACAGATAAAATAACAATTTTTCAGCTACACATTTTCTCCAAATAGCCTGCTCCCACATGAAACAACAACAACAACGGTTATTTATATAGCACGTTTTCATGCAAATTATGTAGCTCAAAGTGCTTTACAAGATGAAGAAAGAAAAAAGAAAAATATATAACTAAGATTAGGCAATACTAAGTAACAAAGAATAAAGTAAGGTCTGATGGCCAGGAGGACAGAAAAAACAAAAAAAAACTCCAGAAGGCTGGAATAAAAAAAAATCTGCAGGGGTTCCAAGGCCATGAGACTGCCAAGCCCCCACTGGGCATTCTACCTAACATAAATGATCTAAATCAGTCTTCATGGTTTTCAGGCTTCAAATGGAAGAACTAGATAATGATGGTTATGTGGACATCTGACCTTTGATCCATCAATGTAAGGACTACATGGTGCCTTGATCAGGTGGTGGTGGTGCAGATCGTTACCACAGAAAACCTAAAAAAGAACAGCAGATAAAGTAGGAGTTAGTACGGATTGCGGAGCCATGATAAAAATGATAAATAAATGCATATACAGAATATCAGGGTTACACTAAAATGAAGTTATAAGAAAGCCATGTTAAAAGAATGGGTTTTTAGCAGTTTTTTAAAATGCTCCACTGTATTAGCCTGGCATATTTCTGTCGGTAAGCCATTCCAGATTTTAGGTGCATAACAGCAGAAGGCTGCCTCACCACTTCTTTTAAGTTTAGCTCTTGGAATTATAAGAAGACACTCATTTGAAAATCTAAGATTAAGAGTGGAAGATGAGAGGCATTCCAAAATATAGCATGGAGCGAGATTATTTAAGGCTTTGTAAACCATAAGCAGTATTTTAAAGTCAATTCTACATGGCACATTTAACCAGTGTTGTGACATCAAAACTGGAGAGATGTGCTTGGATTTTCTTTTCCTAGTTAAGATTCTAGCAGCTGCATTCTGCACTAGTTGATGTCTTTTTTGGGTAGTCCTGATAGGAGTGTGTTACAGTAATCTAGCAGACTAAAAACGAAAGCGTGAACTAATTTCCCAATATCTTGCAAAGTTATAAGGGATCTAATTTTTGTCATATTTCTTAAGTGAAAAAATGCTGTCCTAGTGATCTGATTAATATGTGATTTAAAATTTAGGTCAGAGTCAATAATTACAACTAAATACTTTACCTCTGATTTGACTTTTAAGCCTAATGGATCAAGTTTATTTCTAATATCCTCATTATTTCCATTTTTTCCAATCACTAAGATTTCTGTTTTCTCCTTATTTAGTTTGAGAAAATTACTACTCATCCACTCAGAAACACAAGTAAGACATTGGGTCAGTGAATCAAGAGAGTCTGGATCATAAGGCGCTATTGATAAATACAGCTGTGTGCCATCAGCATAGCTGTGGTAGCTCTCGTTATGCCTTGAGATAATTTGACCTAATGGAAGCATGTACTGTACATCGAAAAGAGCAGTGGACCCAGGATTTAAACCTTATAGAACACCTTATAGAATATCATGTGTCTTCGAAGTATAATTACCACAACTAACAAAGAATTTTCTACCTGTTAAGTAAGACTCAAACCAATTTAAGACATTACCAGAGAGGCCCACCCACTGACTTTTTATAAAAATATTGTGATCAATGGTATCAAATGCGGCACTCAGAACTAGCAGGATGAGAACAGATAAACGGCCTCTGTCTGCATTTACCCGCAAGTCATTTACTATTTTAACGAGTACAGTTTCTGTACCGTGATTTGTTCTAAAACCTGGCTGAAACTTGTTAAGAAAATGTGTTTCTTGAATAAGCATTCTAATCTGTATTGATAGAACAGCACCTGGCAATAATACAAACCTGAGCATGAGGAACTAAGTCCATTTATATACATTCGTTTCAGTGGTGAACCTTTAAGCTTTGCTTTGAAAAAACAATATTCTTCAGAGGATTGTTGCACTCAAAAAGATAATTGTGATGAGTCCTGCCCAATACTCAGAAAGTTGAGCACTTAGATACAGTGATATAGGTCTAAAGGAAAGTCAGAGGACCAGGACATAAAGCTCATTATAAATGCAAGTAGCTTGCCATAGTTGATGATAGTATCCCCATTGTTACTTACCATCTTCACAATTGGTCGCACCTGTTGGGTGGTGACATATCAAAACTGTTGGTTATAAGGTGTACAGGGCTAATGATGAAAGAGGGGTGCAATTTTTCATAAAGGCTATGATATTTACAGAGTTTGTTGGCTACAGTTTTTTTAACACACATAAAGATGATATGATGAAGAAAATACTTTTTTTTTACACACAAAGATGTAACGATGAAGAAAATACTAAGTAACATATGGGTTTGAATATGACTTATTTTTTTTATTGATCCATACAATCAAGTCAAGCTTATCAAAACCTAAATTCAACCCTCACCCAAGAGAAACAGAGGAAGGCCAACAGCCAGAGTAAAATTTTAAAAGTGGAAAAAAAGGAAAAGAATCCTTTTCCCAATATAAATGCTTATTCTAAAATGTTATTGATTAGATCCTGTCAGGTTTTAAAAAAAGACAGGCTCTGCATTCAGAACTCAACCTCTTAACAACTAAAGAAACTGAACAACTCAAGACATCATTACTATGAACATGGAGAGAAAGCTAACAAATCCACAAGCAGGAAGTTTGCAGTGCAATCCCAGCAATCACCAACACAGACGGAGACAGAATCATTGACCATAAAAATATAATGCGCACATTTAGAGACTACTACAAGTCCTTATATGTTACTTAGTTTAAAGAAGACAAGACACACTCTAATGCATTTCTGGATGCATTACAGATGCCACAAATAGATACTCTCAGTGCAGAGGAATTGGATAAACCAGAATTACTAGATTTTATAAACTTACTTCAGAGTGGGAAAAGCAGCAGGCCCTGATGGCTACCCTCCAGAATTTTATAAAAAATTGTCAACTTAGCTAGCTCCCCTTTTATTAACAATAATTACAGAAGCTAGAGACAATAAAATTCTACCTCAAACTTTTCGTCAAGCATTAATTGCCATTTTTCCTAAACAAAATACAGACCAGTTTTCACTTATAAATAATGATGTTAAGATACTCTCCAAAGTCCTAGCTAAAAAGATTGAGAAGTGCTTTCTTCAGTAATATCACAAGACCAGACAGAAACTTAGCTTCCAATCTTCGACGCCTGTTTAATGTAATATATTCACCCACAAAGTCAAACACCCCGGAGATGATATTATCGTAGGATGCAGAAGAAGCATTTGATATGGTTGAATAGAACTTACCTTTTCACTACATTGGAGAAATTTGGGTTTGGCCCGAACATTTGTGCATGGATCAGACTACTGTATACCAGTCCAGAAGCTTCAGTTTGTACTAACAACATTAATTCAAACTACTTTAAACTAGAACGTGGTACCAAACAAGAATGCCCCTTGTCACCACTGGTTTTTGCAATCTCTATTGAGCCACTGGCAGTTCACTGTCAAAATACTTATGAGATAAAGGGAATTATTAGAGAAGGACTTGAACAGAAAAGTTTTCTATATACAGATTATATTGTACTGTACATATCATATCCACAAAATACTGTGCCTGCAGTCCTAACAGCACTAACAGAATTTCAAAAGATTTCTGGTATTAGAATTAATTTGACTAAAAGTGTGTTCTTTCCAGTGAATTCTCAAGCACACAATATTAGATTGGACACCTTCCCTTTTATAATCGCAGATCAGTTTAAATACCTAGGGGTAAACATCACAAGTAAACATAAAGCTCTTTATCAACATAATTTTGCTGTCTATATGGGAAAAATTAAGGAAGACTTGCACAGATGGTCAACCCTTCATCTTACTTTAGCTGGAAGAATTAGTATTGTTAAGATGAATACCCTTCCTAAGCTGCTTTTTTTATTTCAAAACATTCCAATATACATCGATAAATAATTTTCTGAAAATCTAATACAATACAAGTTTTGCGTTCCCACCCTTGTCTGATAATTTCTAGAGGTGTGATGTTTTAAAAACCCCGGTATAATTTTGAGATACTTAGTGTGTCTGTACTGTGGCTACAGAGTAAACCTTCTGCTGATAGTAGGTGAAAAATTAGAAACTTGCCAGGATTCTTTTGCAAAATCTCTAAGCTGCAATTGGTCTTGAACCTCCAACTGCCTGTGACTATTTTCAGAGTGTTTGGGATCTTTATTCATTGTTTGTTTTTTTAACATCATAAGTTTTTAATATTTTATGATCATTCTAATGCATCTCACATAATGTCATGCATTATTTGTACCGTGCTTGATGCTACTGATGCAGACCCACAATGGTGAGCTTGTGTCACTTTAGTAGATGATACAGTATCTCACCTAGGAGCAGGGGATTGCAGTAACACTTCTTTGCAACTTTACCCAGAAAGTAAAAGGAAAGATAATAATAATAATAATAATAATAAAAATTAATAATAATAATTAGGGGGCTACACCCCCTTCTCGTTTTGCTCGCCACTCAAAGAGCATCGGGACTACAGAAAGTGATTGTATTTAAAGAGATGGTATATAGAAGAGCATGTGGGGTGTGGGAGAAAGATGGTTTGGTCTTTAGTTATTATAGATAGAAAATTAGTTACTTGAGTATTTCACTACAACTGTCTATTTTAAATACCAATGGATAAAAAAGTAGTAAAAAGTAAAAATAAAAAAGTAAAAGTAGAAAAAAAGGTAAACATAATAAAAACCAAAAAAAAGATTAAATTACATTAAGGCCTTGTCAAAAGCAATACAGTATATGAATTACTTTATCCTCTAACTTACATTCTATAAATGTTGCTTTTTTGCCTTTCTGTTCATATATTGTTCGGGATGTTTTTCTGTTACTGGATGATTCTCTTTGTTCTTGATTTTTATTATATGCAGCTGTTTTTTTTACATCTTCTTTTTTTCGACGTTCATTATCAACATCCATCCATTTTCTTCCGCTTATCCGAGGTCGGGTCGCGGGGGCAGCAGCTTGAGCAGAGATGCCCAGACTTCCCTCTCCCCGGCCACTACTTCTAGCTCTTCCGGGGGAATCCTGAGGCATTCCCAGGCCAGCCGAGAGACATAGTCCCTCCAGCATGTCCTGGGTCTTCCCCTGGGCCTCCTCTCGGTTAGATGTGCCCGGAACACCTCACCAGGGAGGCGTCCAGGAAGCATCCTGATCAGATGCCCGAGCCACCTCATCTGACTCCTCTCGATGCGGAGGAGCAGCAGCTCTACTCAGAGCCCCTCCCGGATGACTGAGCTTCTCACCCTATCTTTAAGGGAAAGCCCAGACACCCTGCGGAGGAAACTCATTTCAGCCACTTGTATTCGCGATCTCATTCTTTCGTTTACTACCCATAGCTCATGACCATAGGTGAGGGTAGGAACATAAATCGACTGGTAAATTGAGAGCTTTGCCTTGCGGCTCAGCTCCTTTTTCACCACGACAGACCGATGCAGAGCCCGCATTACTGCGGATGCAGCGCCGATCCGCCTGTCGATCTCATGCTCCATTCTTCCCTCACTTGTGAACAAGATCCCGAGATACTTGAACTCCTCCACTTGGGGCAGGATCTCGCCACCAACCCTGTGAGGGCACTCCTCCCTTTTCCTGCTGAGGACCATGGTCTTGGATTTGGAGGTGCTGATTCCCCATCCCAGCCGCTTCACACTCAGCTGCGAACTGATCCAGATAGAGCTGAAGATCACGGCCTGATGAAGCAAACAGGACAACATCATCTGCAAAAAGCAGTGACCCAATCCTGAGTCCACCAAACCGGACCCCCTCAACGCCCTGGCTGTGCCTAGAAATTCTGTCCATAAAAGTTATGAACAGAATTGGTGACAAAGGGCAGCCCTGGCGGAGTCCAACTCTCACTGGAAACGGGTTCGACTTACTGCCGGCAATGTGGACCAAGCTCTGGCACCGATCGTACAGGGACCGAACAGCCCTTATCAGGGGTTCCGGTACCCCATACTCTCGGAGTACCCCCCACAGGATTCCCCGAGGGACACGGTCGAATGCCTTTTCCAAGTCCACAAAACACATGTAGACTGGTTGGGCAAACTCCCATGCACCCTCCAGGACCCTGCTAAGGGTGTAGAGCTGGTCCACTGTTCCGCGACCAGGACAAAAACCACACTGTTCCTCCTGAATCCGAGGCTCAACTATCCGACGGACCCTCCTCTCCAGAACCCCCGAATAGACTTTTCCAGGGAGGCTGAGGAGTGTGATCCCTCTGTAGTTGGAACATACCCTCCGGTCCCCCTTCTTAAAGAGGGGGACCACCACCCCGGTCTGCCAATCCAGAGGCACTGTCCCTGATGTCCATGTGATGTTGCAGAGACGTGTCAACCAAGACAGTCCTACAACATCCAGAGCCTTGAGGAACTCCGGGCGTATCTCATCCACCCCCGGGGCCCTGCCACCAAGGAGTTTTTTGACCACCTCGGTGACCTCAGTCCCAGAGATGGGGGAACCCACCTCAGAGTCCCCAGGCTCTGCTTCCTCATTGGAAGGCATGTTAGTGGGATTGAGGAGGTCTTCGAAGTACTCCCCCCCACCGACCCACAACGTCCCGAGTCGAGGTCAGCAGCTTACCATCCCCACCATATACAGTGTTGACACTGCACTGCTTCCCCTTCCTGAGATGCCGGACAGTGGACCAGAATCTCCTCGAAGCTGTCCGAAAGTCGTTCTCCATGGCCTCCCCAAAACTCCTCCCACGCCTGAGTTTTTGCCTCAGCAACCACCAAAGCCGCATTCCGCTTGGCCTGCCGGTACCTATCAGCTGCCTCCAGAGTCCCACAGGACAAAAGGGTCCTGTAGGACTCCTTCTTCAGCTTGACGGCATCCCTCACCGCCAGTGTCCACCAACGGGTTCGGGGAATGCCGCCACGACAGGCACCAACCACCTTATGGCCACAGCTCCGGTCAGCCGCCTCAACAATAGAGGCATGGAACATGGTCCATTCGGACTCGATGTCCCCCACCTCCCTCGGGATGTGGTCGAAGTTCTGCCGGAGGTGGGAGTTGAAGCTACTTCTGACAAGGGGCTCTGCCAGACGTTCCCAGCAGACCCTCACAACACGTTTGGGCCTACCAGGCCTGACCGGCATCCTCCCCCACCATCGAAGACAACTCACCACCAGGTGGTGATCAGTTGACAGCTCCGCCCCTCTCTTCACCCGAGTGTCCAAGACATGTGGCCGCAAGTCCGACGACACAACCACAAAGTTGATCATCGAACTGAGGCCTAGGGTGTCCTGGTGCCAAGTGCACATATGAACACCCCTATGCTTGAACATGGTGTTCGTTATGGACAATCCGTGACGAGCACAGAAGTCCAATAACAAAACACCACTCGGGTTCAGATCGGGGGGGCCATTCCTCCCAATCACGCTCTTCCAGGTCTCACTGTCATTGCCCATGTGAGCACTGAAGTCTCCCAGCAATACGAGGGAGTCCCCAGAAGGTATGCCCTCTAGCACCCCCTCCAGGGACTCCAAAAAGGGTGGGTACTCCGAACTGCTGTTCGGTGCATACGCACAAACAACAGTTAGGACCCGTCCCCCCACCCGAAGGCGGAGGGAGGCTACCCTCTCGTCCACCGGGGTAAACCCCAATGTATAGGCTCCAAGTCGGGGGGCAATAAGTATACCCACACCCCGCTCGGCGCCTCTCACCGGGGGCAACTCCAGACTGGTAGAGAGTCCAGCCCCTCTCAAGGAGATTGGTTCCAGAGTCCAAGCTGTGTGTCGAGGTGAGTCCGACTATATCTAGCCGGAACCTCTCGACCTCGCGCACTAGCTCAGGCTCCTTCCCCTTCAGAGAGGTGACATTCCACGTCCCAAGAGCCAGCTTCTGTAGCCTAGGATCGGACTGCCAAGTTCCCCGCCTTCGGCCACTACCCAACTCACACTGCACCCGACCTCCTTGGCCCCTCCCATAGGTGGTGAGCCCATGGGAAGGGGGACCCACGTTGCCTCTTCGGGCTGTGCCCGGCTGAGCCCCATGGGTGCAGGCCCGGCCACCAGGTGCTCGCCATCGAGCCCCACCTCCAGGCCTGGCTCCAGAGGGGGGGCCCCAGTGACCCATGTCCGGGCAAGGGAAAACGCTGTCCAAAGTTTTCATTCATCATAGAAGGTCTGTTTAACCGCTCTTTGTCTCATCCCTCACCTAGGACCAGTTTGCCTTGGGTGGCCCCTACCAGGGGCATAAAGCCCCAGACAACAGAGCTCCTAGGATCATTGGGACACACAAACCCCTCCACCACGATAAGATGGCGGTTAAAGGAGGGGTCATTATCAACATTTGCAGCTCTTTTGCTATTGCAATGTAAAATTTGACGTTCTTGAATAGATAATTTGCTTTTCTGACTTGTCATTATAACCAACTGCATTGAAGGGCGAGTTACCACTGAGAGTGTCACGGAGTGGTATGGAGATAAGATGTATGCAGTAGGAGTAATGATTGGGTGAGCAGTGTGCAGGGGAGTGGTCAAATCTGAATAACGCATGGTATTACATCCGGTGCCGCTGAGAGTGGCAGCCTTTTCAGCAGCTCCGTGTATGACTGTATGTGTATGTGTACTTTTCTACTTTTATTTTTCTATTTTTATTTATTGATCACTCCTATCACTGTTTTATGTGGATTTGTTCACTGGACACACTTACTTTTACAACATGGGCATGGATTTTTACACGCCGAGACTCGCCTATTCAAGTACTCAACTTCGAGCGCTGAGAACAAATGCCAGTGCCGGTGTGGTTCCCTATTTACCCGACGAGGTAAGAAGGCGGTATCGTGGCAGCAGAGCGGGCACTAAGCTAAAAATGAAGCGGCTTGCGAGAAAGTGGTGTTTTAAGCCTTCGGTGCCTTCTGTGATTCTAGGGAATGTGAACTCAATCTCAAATAAGATCGACGAACTGGCTGCGCTGGTGAAAAATGTCAGAACCTACAAAGAATGCAGTTTGTTGTGTTTTTGTGAAACGTGGCTCACAACTAACATCCCAGATGCTAACGTGGAGCTACCCGAGTTTAGCACAGTTAGAGCTGACAGTGATGCAAGTACCTGTGGGAAGCACAAAGGAGGAGGACTCGCTCTCTATGTTAATACATGTTGGTGTAACTCGGGACATGTTAACGTCAAAATCTCCACTTGCTGCAGGGACATCGAACTGTTGACCGTAAGTTTACGTCCCTATTACTTGCCCAGAGAGTTTGGACATGTCATTGTTGTCATCGTGTACATACCTCCTCGGGCGGACGTGGAGTCAGCGAGTGACATCATCCATTCTGCTGTTGCTAAGTTACAAACGCAGCACCCTGAGGCGCTTGTGCTAATTGCTGGAGACTTTAACCATGTGACGCTGGACCAAAACATTACCTGCCTTCTCCCAGTATGTGGACTGTAACACCCGGGGAAATAAGACTATTGATTTACTGTATGCAAACGTTAAAGACGCATACAGCGCCACCCCCGCTGCCTGCGCTTGGGAAAGCAGATCATAACCTGGTTCTGCTTCAGCCTCACTACAAACCAAAAGTGAGAGTCCTACCTGTAACCACACGATCATTCAGGAAGTGGACCCCGGAGGCTGAGAATACTCTGAGAGAATGTTTTGGAACTAAAGACTGGGATATCCTGCAGGGATCTCATAGTGAGAACATTGAGGAAGTTGTTGACTGCACTACTGACTACATCAACTTCTGTATGGACATTGTAGTTCCAGTAAGAACAGTACACTGCTATGCTAACAACAAGCCATGGATTACAAGTGACATCAAGGGCCTTTTGAACCAGAAGGAAAGGGCTTTTAAAGACGGTGATCAGCATGAGCTCAAGCGCGTGCAGAAGGAACTCCGAGTCCAGCTCAGGGCGGCGAAGGAGCAGTACAGGAGAAAGCTGGAGCAGAAGTTGCAGAATAACAGCATGAAGGAAGTATGGGATGGGATGAAGATCATCACTGGCTGCAGCTCGAAGCGGGGTACTACCATCGAGAGAGACGTGAAGAGAGCAAACCAAATGAACAACTTCTTTACAGGTTTGACCACCCTAACCTACTCTCACTCTCACCTCGGAGTACTGCACCCTCCACACATCCTTCTGCTGATACCAGCATAGGAGAGACATCCCCACCCATAATTACAACAGCGCAAGTGAGCAGAGAGCTGAGGAGACTTCGTGCCAGCAAAGCAGCCGGTCCAGATGGAGTATCGCCATGACTGCTGAAGGTCTGTGCATCGGAGCTGGGGGGTCCTCTACAGTGCATCTTCAACCTGAGCCTGGAACAGGGGAGAGTCCCGAGGCTTTGGAAAACATCTTGTATCACCCCAGTCCCAAAGCTATCACATCCTAGTGAGCTGAATGACTTTCGACCTGTTGCTCTGACATCACATGTGATGAAGACCATGGAGAGGCTGCTGCTTCACCACCTTAGGCCACAGGTTCAACACGCCCTTGACCCTCTGCAGTTTGCATATCAGGAGAAGGTGGGAGCGGAGGATGCCATCATCTATATGCTACACCGATCCCTCTCTCACTTGGACAGAGAGAGTGGTGCTGTAAGAATTATGTTTCTAGACTTCTCTAGCGCCTTCAACACAATCCAACCTCTGCTCCTTAGGGACAAGCTGACAGAGATGGGATTTGATTCATACCTAGTGGCATGGATCGTGGACTATCTTAAAGACAGACCTCAGTATGTGCGTCTTGGGAACTGCACATCTGACATTGTGGTCAGCAACACAGGAGCGCCACAAGGGACTGTACTTTCTCCGGTCCTGTTCAGCCTATATACATCGGACTTCCAATACAACTCGGAGTCCTGCCATGTGCAAAAGTTCGCTGATGACACTGCTATCGTGGGCTGCATCAGGAATGGGCTGGAGGATGAGTACAGGGACCTAATCAATGACTTTGTTAAATGGTGCGACTCAAACCACCTACAACTGAACACCAGCAAAACCAAGGAGCTAGTGGTGGATTTTAGGAGGCCCAGACCCCTCATGGACCCCATGATCATCAAAGGTGACTGTGCAGATGGTGCAGACCTATAAATATCTGGGAGTGCAGCTGGATGATAAATTAGACTGGACTGCCAATACTGATGCGCTGTGCAAGAAAGGACAGAGCCGACTATACTTCCTTAGAAGGCTGGCGTCCTTCAACATCTGCAATAAGATGCTGCAGATGTTCTATCAGACAGTTGTGGCGAGCGCCCTCTTCTTCGCGGTGGTGTGCTGGGGAGGCGGCATTAAGAGGAAAGACGCCTCATGCCTGGACAAACTGGTGAGGAAGGCAGGCTCTATTGTTGGCATGGAGCTGGACAGTTTAACATCTGTTGCAGAGCGAAGGGCGCTCAGCAGGCTCCTATCAATTATGGAGAATCCACTGCAATCCACTAAATAGTATCATCTCCAGACAGAAGAGCAGCTTCAGCGACAGGACTGCTGTCACTGTCCTGCTCCACTGACAGATTGAGGAGATTGTTCCTCCCCCAAACTATGCGACTGTTTAATTCCACCCAGGGGAGAAAACGTTAACATTTAACATTATACAAAGTTATTGTCTTTTTTTCACCTGCATTATTATCATTCTTTAATTTAATATTATTTATTGTATCAGTATGCTGCTGCTGGAAAATGTGAATTTCCCATTGGGATTAATAAAATATCTATCTATCTATCTATCTATCTATCTATCTATCTATCTATCTATCTATCTATCTATCTATCTATCTATCTATCTATCTATCTATCTATCTATCTATCTATCTATCTATCTATCTATCTATCTATCTATCCATCCACCTGGATGATGCAACAGCAGCCATTTTTGTGTCTGTATGCTCACCACACACATGAACTTTTAGATGGTGAAGTGGTGAGAGAGAGATAGCCAGTTAGAGACAAGATTACTATTTGTGAAAGAATGAAAAGGTTTTATTTGGTTAAGAATTTAGCATTCCCAATTAAAGCACTCTCTTCATTACAGTTTTGGCCTTGTCACATCAAAAAAGTATGCTGATTGATCACCCTCCACTTTTACAAGGTTTAGTTTCTCTAAAAATATGTAACGAGCAAGCAAACCTTCCCTATCAGATCATAATCTAAAAATGGAACAGTTTCTCTCTAGGCTTTTTAACCTGTCTCTGTTGTGGAAACAACAACAAAGAGAAACAACAAGGGGAAATGCATACAGCAGTACAGATGTAAGGATTCCAGGAACTTGTGTTCATATCACATATGGGAATTTATCAATTTACTCTGATTTTTCTACCACATACCAAACATGTACATATTAGTTGGTCCAGAATAAATGGTTGTGGGTATGCATCTATTAGTGTGCACTGCAATAGGTATGTACCCTGTTCAGGTTTTCTTCCTACCTTACTGTTTTGTTGTGGAATCACACTATGATACATCTTATATCACACATTTTGTAATGTAGTATTTTCTATTTGCCAGCAGCAACCCAGAATGTTTGGATTACAAAGGACCTCAGCAGCAACTTCCTTTTCTACACTGTGAGCAATAAAAGAATGCTTATTTTTTGATGTGCATGGATGTCCAGAAAGCACTGCAAGGAACACTTCCTGGTGTCATGTGCTGAGCTTTCACTCTAAATTAATCCCCACATGTGCCACCGCTATAGTTAATCCATAGTACCTTCAATTGGATTAAATGAATTTGAGAATGTTATGTTAGGAGGTAGCTTGGTTAACTTTTATTTAATGGGTGGTACCAGCAGTACTAACAAAGCAATAGTAAAATGAAATCAAAGATTCTGAAATGATGTAATTAGTTACTGGTTTTATTGTCAAAACAAAACAAAATAAATGCATATGTATATATCATTCATTATACTTTAAAATAAGTAGGATGCACACATTACCAGTCAAAAGTTTGCAAATTTTCATGTTTTTGAAAGAAATTCATACATTTTTTAATTGAGATACCATTCTTCTTCTTTTGGCTGCTCCCATTAGGGATTGCCACAGCGGATCATCTTTTTCCATCTCTTTCTGTCCTCTGTATCTTGCTCTGTTAATCCCATCACCTGCAAGTCCTCTCTCACCACATCCATAAACCTTCTCTTAGGCCTTCCTCTTTTCCTCTTGCCTGACAGCTCTATCTTTAACATCCTTTTCCCAACATACCCAGCATCTCTCCTCTGCACATGTCCAAACCAACGCAATCTTGCCTGTCTGACTTTGTCTCCCAACCTTCCAACCTGAGCTGACCCTCTGATGTACTCATTTTTAATCCTGTCCATCCTCATTACACCCAGTGCAAATCTTAGCATCTTTAACTCTGCCACCTCCAGCTCTGTCTCCTGTTTTCTGGTCAGTGCCACCGTCTCCAACCCATATAGCATAGCTGGTTATATGGTGTATAATTAGACCAAGAGATAAAACCAGACCCTCCACCAGGGGCATCTGTAATAGAAATTTAATATCACCAGTTCAGAAAGAAGCATGCAATTTTAAATGCTGCTTATTGAACATTCGCTTTCTTGGCAGTAAAGCTGTTTTGGTAAATGATATTATATTAAGTATAAAATCTGATCTGTGTCTTCTCACTGAAACCTGGCAAAGTAAATCTGACACTGTTCCCCTAGCTGAGGCATCACCAGATGGATACTCGTTCCTTCATAAGTCTAGAGATTCTGGTTGAGGAGGAGGCCTTGGAATAATTCATTGTAACAAAATGGAAATCACTTCTAAAAATCGAGGTGACTTTACATCCTTTGAGGCATTCATTTTAAATATTAAAACAGATTCTAACACAATTATAGTTCTAGTCTACAGACCACCAGGGCCATATTCATTGTTCATGACTGAATTTAGCAACCTTTTATCTGATTTGGCTATAAATTATGATCACGTAGTATTGATGGGGGATTTTAAAGTACACATTGATGTGGAAACTGACACTTTTAGCAAATGTTTTACTTATTTGTTAAATTCAGTAGGATTTTGTCAGATTGTAAAAGGTCCAACTCATAATCATAACCACACATTAGATTTAATTATAACTTACAAAGTTGAAATTCAAAATTTAAATATTACTCCATTAAATAAAGTTATTCTGATCATTACTTAATTACATTTGATTTAGTCCTGCCCTTGCCAACACACTCACAGATTAAAACAAAGTCAGTGCGACATCTAGATTGTAATTCTGCTTCAAAAATTATAGATACTTTGAGCAAGTCGAGGGTAATTGTGGAAAACCATTTAGATCAATTAACATCAAATGTAAACGTGGAAAACAATTTAGATCAGCTAACATCACATTATAATGTGACCTTGAGAGATGCTCTTGATGCAGTGGCTCCCCTTAAAACAAAAGTGATCAAAGCACATAGAAACTCTCCCTGGTTTAATGAAAACACTTGAGTTCTTAAATTAGAGTGTTGAAAACTGGAGCACAGATGGATAACAACAAAGCTACATGTCTTTCAAATTGCATGGGTATCCTCTGATGAAGGAAACTCCACTGTAATTATGTTGTTAGACATAAGCACAGCATTTGACACCATTGACCATTCTATTTTACTGCAAAGGCTAGAAAATGATGTTGGGCTTACAGGCACTGTGCTCGCACGGTTTAGTTCTTATTTATCAAATCAATTCCAATATGTACAGAAATGTGCTGACAGTACTCCATCATTATACACAGAAGTGAGATATGGTGTCCAGCAGGGCTCAGTACTGGGACCTTTACTGTTTTCAATTTACATGCTTCCACTTGGATCTATATCATTAGAAAACATAATGTTAATTTTCACTCGTATGCAGATGACACCCAGTTATACCTTTCATTTAGATCAAATTAAGTTTCTCCAATGTTGTATTTAATTAGTTGTGTTCGTGAATTAAAGGAGTGGATGGATGAAAACTACCTATTTTTAAACACCGATAAAACAGAGATGTTAATTGTTGGAGGGAATGACGCTGATCACTACAATATTTTGTCATCATTTAACTCAGATGGAATCACCATTAATTTTACTGAATCAGCCCACAATCTAGTAGTTATCTTTGTCTCTAGTATGTCATTGAAAGTGCACATTACAAAGTTGTCCAAATCATGTTTCTTCCATCTTAAAAATGTTGGAAAATTAAGGCGCTTTCTAAATAAACAGGATTCTGAGAAATTAATTCATGCATTTATTTCTAGTAGGATTGACTACTGCAATACGGTGTTCATTGGATGTTCAAACTGTTTTTTATACAGCCTCCAGTTAATCCAAATGCTGCTGCAAGAATTATTACAATAACAAGAAAATATGAACACATAATTCCAGTTCTTGAATTCTTACACTGGCTCCCGGTTAAGTTTAGGGCAGATTTCAAAAACCTTCTTTTAACATATAAAGCATTAAATGGCCAAGGTCTGGCTTACTTGTCTGAACTTATCATGACTTATAAACCAGAGCGCACATTAACATCTGAAGATGCTGGTCTGCTTATGATTCCAAGAATTAATAAAATAACAGTTGGAGTAGCTCAACATTGCAGTGACCCTATCCTTGTTCTCTAACTTATCCCACTGTGATGTGGCAGAGGCAGAACAAAACTCTCTTGACAAATGAATATAGTTTTCTATAAAATTCAAGTAGAATAGTGTTGCAGAAAATATTTAGTAAATAAAGAAGTGTCTCAAGCCATTGTTATATACAGTATGAACTTCAAACATGGACATCTTTTATTCATATCAAATGATGGAATACCACATACTTTTATAAATATAGCATGGCACACTGAAGAAATCCTAATAGAATGCTTCTGTTAATCACCTAGGCCAATTTACATATAATGACTACAAAGCATTTCAAATCAGCATACAGAAAAATGGTATTGTCAAGAAACCCACCTAGATTTTTAAAGTATTATGTCAAGTCCCAAAATCGTTAGTAATTATAGTAGTAAGTTATGTTTGATATCTTGTTAAAAGAAATAAGACTTCTTATATGCACTGTGTTATTAGAGAACAAAGTGCAAAGTTAAATGTTACATACAATCTCATTTTCTAATTTAAATACACTGGTACACATAGGTAAGTAGCTTCAAGGACATTTTTCTCTTAAAAGTAGCATTCTATATTTTTACATAATTTTTTTATTTCTGTTTCTTACTGTGGATCACTGTTGCTTCTGGACTCATAGCACAACTGGGATTCTGGGTTCCTAGAAGTTTATAACTGAACACAAACCAGTAGTGAGTGAGAAATGTACACAGACACTTGGAAAAGGTGCAAACAGTATTATCCTTCATTACAAAAAAAAACTGATGCAAAATGAAAAAACAATGATCAACAAACATAGGTGTCATGCAAAAATAACTATTGCATAGTCCAGCAATGACATACACACACCAAAAATAACTATATGTACAAAAAAATAGAGGTGGAAAATAAGGACCCATTCACAAATATTTACAAGTGTTGCACTATGGGGCATTGAAGAAGATGACACAATGATGGGTCATATGTTAGCTTTACTAGACAGCCACGAGCCCTATTTTATATTTAGAGAACTGTTTCTGCAAAAGATGCTGGAACAAGTGTGCGCTGCCCTAGCCAATGTGTCTGTTGTTATTCTTTGCATTTATATAGCGCTTTTCTCACTACTCAAAGCGCTCAGCAATTGCAGGTTGTTGACTATCGATAGTGCACTCTACTTCATGGAGCTACAGTATCTGTCTCCTGCAACCCTCATCAGTCCTATTAGCAAGCCCATGCTTGACCTGCTCTTCCTCCTTCTGCTTTGATCCCGACAACTGTATTTTTACCATGCCAAATTTGGCAAGAATGTGAAGAAATGCCATCCACCTTGTAAATTCAGCCGATCTGGGTCAGTAAACACTATCTTATCTCACCCTGGCCAACAGCTCTTCATTACAGATGCCCAGTCCAGTTGCCATTTTTTGTATGATACTGGTGCACAAGTGAGCGTACTCTCTGCATTGCCTTTTCATGTGGTTGCAGGGAGAAAAGGACCCATTCTGGAGGCTGATAATGGCACTAAAATCCCCACCTACAGAATGCAGCATACTACCTAATCTTTCAGTGGAAGACATTTTAGTTGGACTTTTGTCTTGGCCAAGGTGGCCAAACCACTGCTGGGTGAGGACTTCCTGCGTGCAAAAGGTTTGTTAGTTGATTTTAAGAACTGTTGTCTCGTGGATGCAAAGGATTTTGCCACTTTCTCCTGCACAACTTGATGGCTACAACCTGTGAGTTTTCCTGTCTACTCAATGATTTCCTCCAGCTATACAAACCCAGCATGGTGCTAAACACTACATTTTCACTACTGGTGTACCAGTACATGCCCATGTTTGACAGTGTGCCTCTGACAAGCTAGCTGTTGCAAAACCTGAGTTTGATGACATGGAACGACTGGGAATTGTGCTGGGATCAATCAAACAGCCCATGGGCATTGCCCCTCCATATGGTGCACAAAGCAGGTGGAGGTTTCCGGCCTTGTGATGATTTACCGTTGCTTAAATGATTGCACAGTCCCGGATCACTACCTGGTTCCACACATGCAGGATTTCCCAGCACCACTCTCTGGGAAAATATTTTTTTCAAAGGTGGACCTTGTTCATGGCTACCACCAAGTGCCTATACACCCAGTGGACATCCCCAAAACAGCAGTAATCAACCCCTTCAGATTACTTGAATTCCTGCACACATTATTCGCCCTTGGAAACACAACACAGACATTCAAGAATTTGATAGACTCTGTCCTTGGTAATTTAGATTTCCTTATTGTCTACCTGGATGACATATTGATTGCCAGCTCTTCCAGGGTTAAACACCTTGGTCAACTCTGAGCCTTGTTCAAGTGCTTTAGCCTGCACAGGTTGATTATCAATCCTGCTAAGTGCCTGTTTAGAGTGCCTGTTATAGACTTAAAGGGACATGACATTTCAAATGAGGTTGCAATTCCTTTGCCTTCCAAAGATTCTACAGTCACCAATTTCCCACAGCCCCTACCATATGCATTCTCCATGTATTCTTATGCATATTCAGTTTCTGTCACCACTTCATTCCTCAGGCAACACTCATTCTGTAAACTTAATATAAAGCATACAAGGCCAGTCTGCAAAGCTCCCTTTCATGTGGTTGAAACAATTGGATGAGGCATTCACAAACACCAAATGTGCTTTAGCATAAGTGGTCATGCTGGCGCACCCGCTGCTCAATACCCCACTTGCTCTTACTAGTAATGCTTCAGACCATGCTGTGGGATCGGTGATTGAACAGAGGGCTTAGCAGCCGTGGCATTTTTCAGCAGACATCTACAACCCAACAAGTGCCAAGTACTGCACATTTGACTGTGAATTACTGAGTTTGTATCTAGCCATCTGGCATTTGCTGCACTTGTTGACCAAAAACCATTAGTTCTCACAATGTCCTAAGTCACCGAGCCTTGGTCTGCCCGGCAGCAGCAACACCTAGCTTACATATCAGAGTTCACAACAGTCTCAGTTAGTGGCTGACCAAGCTAAGGATCTGGAGGTCCATGACCTGCAGGATCCTGAGTTGTTTTGTCGTGTAGTGGGTGTGGCTATGTACTGTACCAGTGCATGCTCCCCAACTTGACTTGACTTGACTTGTGTGCCAGTGTGTACGGGGGCAGAAGAATAATAGTTTGTAGCTAACATCAAAGGTGTTGTATCGTTGTTTGAGTTTAACAGGCAGTGCTGCCAAGCTCCTGTGAAACACCATCACAGGTTACCCATGCCCAGTTGCCACCAGCAACTAGAGATGGCGCAACTTTGACACCGTACATAGCCTGTCACATCCAGAGGGGTGGGCATCCTATTTAGTGGTGAGCAAGTTTTTTTGGCAGAGCCTCAAAAAGGAGTTTGGGGCTGGGCAACAGCTTGTGTAGCATGCCAGAATGCAAAAATACATCACCATGTTAAAGCTCAACTGACCCCATTCCTGGTGCCTGTTTTCCATTTTGTTCACATGGACCTGGTAGGCCCACTTTCTCCAATTCATGGTTTTACACACCTGTTCACTATTGTTGACAGGACTGCCAGGTGGCCTGAAGCTGTTCCTTTGATGTCCACAACTGCATCAGATGTAGCAAGGGCTTCTATCTGTACTTGGGTCTCACAGTTTGACACACCCCTCACATATCACTTCCAACCGAGGCTTACAGTTAACTACATAGCTATGGGCTACAATGGTACAGGACCTTGGGACAGCATTGCACAATACTACTACCTACCACCCCCAAGCTATCAGCCTTTGTGAACGATTTCACAGGTCACTAAAGTCAGCCCTGTAGGCTTCTCTTACCAATGACAGCTGGATTGACAGTCTGCCATAAGTACTGTTGGGGCTACATACAACTCCAAAAGAACATCCAGAAGTCTCGTCTGCTGAACTGGTGAATAGTCATGCACTCTGAGTGGCCAGAGATTTTATTCCTCAGAGTTTTTTCCCCTGGACCACATCCTGACTCTGCTCTCTGGTCTTGGACACAGGAGCTGACTTCAAGCTGGTGCCAACTGCCTAGCATGGTTCACCTCACACTTGGTTCACATGCCACCATCATTCAGCAAAGCTGAGGCACATCGAAGCCTGCTGAAATCACTTTATGATGGCCTTTTCTGAGTCCTGGAATGCAGAGACAATATATTCCTGCTTGACATAGGTGGCAAACAGCAGACAGTCACAGTTGATTGCCTCAAGCCTACACATATGGATCTGACTCAGGATTTTCACCCTGTTAGTGATCTGGCTCTTGCTACCCTTGATACACCTATGCCTACTGACCATGTGGATGGTAGTTCTCCAGGTCTCATCCCAACCCTGCCTACCCACACTTTGACTGCCTGCATAGTGCATGCCCAGACAAAGTTAACAATGCCAGTGCATGTGAGTTCTTGGGGGGACCTGTGTACCAGATGAAGGAGCTGTGCCACTGTCAGAACATAATTTGCATGCACTGCATGGTGGAAGGAGGTGGGGTGATGAGGTGAGAGGTGCAACAGTAGTGTATGTATATTGCGTTCAGTAAAGTTTGTTAGTTTCTTCCTCCAGCATCAAGGAAACATTGTCTGTCGTGTTTTCTTCTCTTTCAGAGCACCACAAGCATACTGCCTTTATTTCATAGGAAGCTTCCACCTTGATATAAATCAGAGGTTCTCTCCACACCTCCATGTGACACCTCTGAATGGTCTGTATCTTGGATTGGCCTGAAGACTAGAAGCCCCATAACGTCTACGATGACGTTTTATATCACGGCCTGGTTCTAGAGGACCATTCTCTGCGTACATATAACAGGAATATAAATAACAAGCAGATTGGCAGATAATCTAGAATCTGTCGATTCATTACAGAAGGACTTGGAAATCATACAGGCTTGGGAAGATTTGTGTCACATATAATTTAATTCAAGTAAATGTAAAGTATTACACATTGGAGTTAAAAATGTTAGGTTTGAATACACAATGGGAGGTCTGAAAATGTAAAGTACACCTTATGAGAAAGATTTATGAGTTGTAGTGGACTTCTCACTATCAACTTCCAGACAGTGCTCAGAAGCCACTAAGAGAACAAGGTGGAAACTGATTAAACATAACTGGAAGCAAACAATGTCTGTCCATTAATTAACTGATGAACTATGACCAGATGACCACAGAGGAGATTACAACTGAAAAAGAGAAAGTCAAAATCAAAGTCACAGTTCTGGAGACCTCGGCTAACTGGCTACCACTCACCTCCTGGGTTTTCTGTAGTGGAGTCTGTGCGACATGTGTAGAGTACAAGTTAAAGAAGGTTATGCTTAAGCTTTATAATGCAATGGTAAGGTGTCATCTGGAGTGCTGTGTACAGTTTTGGTCTCAAGGATACAAAAAAAGTAGAAGTGCTAGAAAAAGTCCAAAGAAGAGTGAGTAGGTTGATTACGAGACTGAAGAGGATGAGTTAGGTGGAAAGATTAAAACAGCTGAGCCTTTTCAGTTTAAGTAAATTAAGAGGTGACATGAATGAAGTGTTCAAAATTTTGAAGGGAATTAGAACAGTGGATCAAGATTGTTACTTTAACATGAGTTTAACAAGAACAATGGGACACAGTTGGACACTTGTTAAGAGAAAATCTCTCACAAAAATTATTATAGTTGTTCTTCACAAAGAAAACCATAGACACATGGAGTAAGTTATCAAGTAGTGTGGTAGACAATAGGACTTTAGTAAATTTCAGAACTCGACTTGTTATTTTGGAGGAATTAAGTGGATAGAACTAGCAAGCTTTGTTGGGCTGAATGGTCTGCTCTCGATTAAATAATTCTGATGTCCTAATTTTCTAACACTCACACTGCAGGTGGAGGAGAGACCTGGATCTCTAAAATTCAGTATGGTATGCTCCATACAGTAAATTACTCAACAGAAAATGTTATAATACAACTGATTGTACTGTACAATAATATTGTTGTGACTTATTTCACAAGGGGCCAAAGTAATGTGACACTTTCCAAAACACCCACGGAAGCAGGCCAGCATCCCACCAGCCTTCCCAGAGTACTTACAACTGTAACTACCCGATCTGGACCGGAAACCTGATGCATGCACAAAAATACGTTATCTTTGCTACTCTGTTTTATGGTAGCTGCCCAATTTGGAAATGCATGTGTGAGATCGTTTTAAGTTTGTTTAAAATTAATTATATTAATAATATAAAAGTAATTCTGTTCATATAAGTGTTTTGTAAATGAGGTAACATTTGGAAATTGTTTTGTGGCAATAAAGAATTAGTTTTGTTTGTGTGTCTTCGTAACAGAACAAGACTGTTTATCTCTTCTCTTGGCAAATTATGAGAACATAATAATAGAGCTGGAACTCTGCAGTTTTTAATTTGACTGTTCAGGTTGTGTCTGTAATGATATTTTTGTTTTTTAAATAGGACAAATATTTGTTTAGTTCTAGATTCACTCTTTCGATAAATAACTGAGAAGTAAATAGTGATTACTTTAAAAAAGATATAATTACATACAACTCATTTAAATGATGTATATGTAAAATGTAATAAAATTATAGTATTAAAAATGTATACTGATAATAAAAATAATCAATATTCCAAATAATTTAGTAATAATGTAATTACATACTATTTTCCCAACCCTCCTGAAAATATATTCTTCAGATTTTTGAGACCATGGTCAAATAACTAAAGGAGAATCAATCACAACAAATTGCATACAAAAATCAAATAAAGACTTACTGTATTAGAGAAGCAAGTACTGATAAAAACTTTTATTACTGTTAAATATGAAACTTGCGTGTTAAGGCAGTAAATCCAACATTTTTCTGATTTATGCTTAAAATAAATTATTCAAAAACCCTGAACCTTCAAAAATCTTTGTAACCATATCATCCCTAGAAAGTTAAAGCGCAGCTTTTCCTGCCACATCACTATACTGTATATAGAGAGATCAGTTTTAAAGGCAGTTAAGATCCATATTATAGAAAAACTCTAGATCCCCGCTAATTCAAAGAAATAAACAAGCTAAGTGATGAATTTACAGCAATTTTGATAACTGTAATACCAGTTCAACAACACACATGGACATTTTGCTCAACACAGTTCAATTTGTATCCATACACAACTATTCTGTGGAATATGCAGTGACTTCTAATCTGCACTCCACCTTGAAAATCCAAACATGCTTGAATTTGAATTGAGCTGAATTTAATGAAAACATTTTACATTTACATTGACTTGCTTGGCTGACGCTTTTATCCACAGCGATTTACAAAAGAGGTAAACATAATCAAGTAACATTAGGCTAGGGCCTGTTTGCTCAGCAAGTGTAATATAACAATTAACTAAAGTCAATGGTTGGGCCTCTGTGGCAGTGTCTTAAATTGGTTTGAGTCATCCTTAGCAGATAGAAAATTCTTTATTAGTTGTGGTAATTATACTTCAAAGACACATGATATTCTATATGGTGTTCCACAAGGCTCTATCCTGGATCAGCTGCTCTTTTCGATTTACAAGCTTCCATTAGGCCAGATTATCTCAGGGCATAATGTGAGCTACCACAGCTATGCTGATGACAAACAGCTGTATTTATCAATAGTGCTTGACGACCCTGACGCTCTTGATTCACTGACACAATATCTTACTTGTGTTTCTGAATGGATGAGTAGAAACTAAATAAGCAGAAAACAGAAATTGTAGTGATTGGCAAAAATGGATATAATGAGATTATTAGAAATAAACTTGATGCATTAGGATTAAAAGTCAAGACGGAGGTAAAGAATTTAGGGGTATCTATTGACTCTGACCTGAATTTTAAATCACATATTAATCAGAATACTAGGACAGCATTTTTTGACTTAAGAAATATAGCAAAAGTTAGACCTTATAACATTGTAAGATGCTGAGAAATTAGTTCACGCTTTCGTTTTCAGCTAGATTTCAGCTAGATTTTGTTTTCGGCTAGATTACTGCAATGCACTCCTCTCAGGACTACCCAAAAAGACATCAATCGATTGTAACTAGTGCAGAATGCACCTGCTAGAATCTTAACTAGGAAAAGAAAATCTGAGCACATCTCTCCAGTTCTGATGTCACTACATTGGTTACCTGTGTCATTTAGAATTGACTTTAAAATACTGCTTATGGTTTACAAAGCTTTAAATAATCTCGCTCCATCCTATATTTCAGAATGTCTTTCACTTTACACTCCAAATCGTAACCTTAGCTCTTCAAATGAGTGTCTGCTTATTATTCCAAGAGCTAAACTTAAAATAGGAATTCGCCAGGATAATACGGTGGAGCACTTTAAAAAAAACTGCTAAAAACACATTACTATAACATGGCTTTCTCATAGCTTCATTTTTGTTTAATCCTGATATTCTGTATATGCATTTAATTATCATTTTAATTCCTGGTGGCTCCGTAATCCGTACTAACCCCTACTTTCTCTTCTGTTCTCTTTCCAGTTTTCTGTGGGGTGATCTGCGATACCACCACCTGATCAAAGCACCGTGATGTCCCTACATTGATGGATTAAAGGCCAGAAGACCACATGACCGTCATCATCAAGTTCTTCCATGTGAACCCTGAATACAATGAGGTCTGATTGAGGTCATGTATGTTAGGTAGAATGCCTAGAGGGGACAGGGTGGTCTTGTGGCCTTAGAACCCCTGCAGATTTTTTTTTCTCCAGCCGTCTGGAGGTTTTTTTTGTTTTTTCTGTCCTCCCTGGCCATCGGACCATACTTTTATTGTATGTTAATTAGTGTTCCCTAATTCTATTTTCTTATTTATTTTGTCTTTTTTCTCTTTCTTCATCATGTAAAGCACTTTAAGCTACATCATTTGTATGAAAATGTGATATATATATATAAATGCTGTTGTTGTTAAAGTTGATCGCCACAAGTGAAGAGATGTAATAACTAATAAAATTTACAATCATAGATTACAATCAATAAAGCAATTACATTTAAACAACAAATAATCCAAAAATATTAAAGATCAAAGAGTCGATTTTTTTTAATTGACAGATATTCAGAAAACATTTCAGTCTTCAATTGCTTCTTAAATACATTGAGGGAGTCAGCAGTACAGATGGAGGTGGGCAGCGTGTTTCACCAACTAGGAACTACACACGAAAATAGTCTGAATTGAAACCTGATCTCACACAGAAGTGACTTAACTAGACTCTATTCCCTGGCAGACCTGAATGGGTGAGCAGGTGTATAGCACTTGTGGAAGAAGAAAATCACTAACCCGTGATTATGGAAGGAGTCAGAGTCTCACACCAGAAGAGAATGTTCAAAAGCCTTCTTTTATTGTTGTTCTTTATTGCATACCTAGACTGGAGTCAGTTAGCAATTGCAATGCCCCCCCAGTAGACGTTTGCAGCTCTTATATATGAGCTGGTTGCATGCAAAGCTTCACACTTTTGGAGAAGTCCAAAGGATTGATGCAAGAGCCTAAAAGCTAAATTTATACGGCAGTTACAGAGTACAGAGGTAAACTTCTTCATTACAAAGGAAGGACAAGTTTCGAAATATACATAAGAGGGAAACTTCTTCATTACAAAGGAAGAACAAGTTTCGAAATATACATATGTCTTAAAAGGTCAGATTCTTTTGAACTGCTCACACAAATAAACAATTGCTGTGCATGCTAAATGTCACGTACACACTTTTAGGTTTTTGCTATGCCCTGCTCAAAATACAAAATGGAAGGTTTTCTTTATTCTTATTCAACACACTTCACCGGTGTCCCTGTATACTCAGATGCTGACCCACTGACTACAGAGACTAAAGAGATTTACGTAAAGTACACGTGCAAGTATAAACAGTACAACGTTTGCATAGCAGTGGCATCCGCTGGAGCATGAGTAGCGTCACATGAAGTATAAACCTGGCCTTAGTCGCGTGGTTCCTCTTGAAGCCGGACTGGTTGGTATTAAGCAATGCATTCTGTACAAGGAAGGAAAAGATCTAGTTAGAAACAGCACGTTTGAGTGTTTTGGAAAGAAAGGAAAGGAGAAAGACAGGCCTGTAGTTTTTTACTTGGAATGGATCAAGTGATGCTTATTTTGAGTAGTGGAGTTATCAGAGCATGTTTGAAGGTGGTAGGAAATGTACCTTTAGTTTCATCCTAGATATTGTTTCTACAGAAAATGACAGGGACACTGCTATCTGGTAAGGAGGCTAAGGTGAGTTGATTGTGAAGAAAAAAGTGTTACACAAACAGCATACTAACCCACTCATCCATGGCTTGGTAAGGTTAGCTGTCTAGAAGGAACAGAAATAAAGAAAATATTAAGTTTACGAGTGGTTCTGTGTATAGTGATGCCTGAGGCTACAAGATTCGCTTAAGTCATGGGGAAAAATAAAAGTAGCCAAAATTGCTCAAGGAGAAGTATTTAATGAGTTAATTCTAGTATTGTGGGTCAATGACATAAAGAGCAGAAGAGAAATGTACATAAAATCAATGTGAACTGAGGTCAGATAACAGTTACAGCAGCAATAAAAAGTTATAGCAGTAAAACTGAAATGAGTCAGATGTCAGGTCATGCCTGCAAGCATTGTATTTCAATTTTTGTTGTTCTTATGTGAATACCAGGCTAGAGAGAAACAGAGTTCTTCCTGACAAAGTTATAATTTCTTTTTTAAAAGATGTGCATTTCATGTAGTTGTGATGTTCAAGGTTTCAAAGGTGTGTACTTCTGAGCCTTCCATGCAGCGCTACCAGGGAAAATTCAAGATTTGTTGAAGAAATCAGCCGAAGAAGGTAGTAATCATGGC